>NW_025049590.1:0-14349 GCF_019279795.1 Protopterus annectens
CGGGGTCCTGCAGGAAAAAAAGAACTAAATTGATCCTTAGGGGTCTACTCAAGCCCAGTGGATTCCCTCTCTGTCTCTGGGAAGCCCTCCAAGGCTTCTAGGTCCTCGGCTCCAGCTTACTGGAGCGAGACCTAAGGCTACTAAACCTACGCTCTGCATCGGCTCGACTGGAGCCGGTGAGTCTACAAGCTTTGTGGTTCCCTCGGCTCCGGCTGGAGCCAAGGTATTAGAAAGGCCCTTGTCGGCTCTGACCAGACGCTTCTCGAGCCGACATCTAGGAAGATCTAGGTCACTCATCCCTTTAGCTTGATTCATATTCGGCTCCAGCATCTCCTCTGCTGTCCTGAGCGGGAGCCATAAATCTCACTCCTCTAGGTCATCGAAGGCTGTCGGATCATGACCTTCAGAGGGTAGTGATGGCTCGACTTCTAAGTCCGAGGCACTGGCCCAAATGCTTCAGGAGCCCGACTCATCAGATCGATGCCTGCCCCTGTCCATCAATATAGTTCCTCCTCCGACTCCATCATGAGCTCGAGGCAGGCGTTCGGGCGAGACTGTGTGGTAGCGTCGGAGCCGATACAGATGTCTTCGGCTGCCGGCCCGGATTTCTTCTTTGAAGAATCTCGGGCGCTTGACTTCCCTCGCCAGCTCCAAGGGGTGAGTGGCATCGACCCTTGTCCGACCCTGCTCTTCCTCCTCGAGCTTCGGCGCTAGTGAGTTCGGCCCGACATCGACCTCGGAGCCATCACTGTCGGTGCCGAGGGAGGTTCTCAGCTTCGGGCGGGGACCTCCTGGCTCTGCCTGACAGGGTGCTGCCTGAGGTCAGCGGAGTGTGTTAGAACTGGTTCTACTCCACAGTCGGCTCCATCAAGCGCTCCTCCTCTACGGTGCCTCAGGCCAAGTCGACTCACTCCTTATCCCGGACCTGCAGAGAGAGCCAGCTCCTCAGGAACCCCCTGTGGGATCTCATCCTCTTCCTCGAGAGGGCCTCCTCCTGATTTGGCAGAAGAGCCCTCGGAAAGAGAAAGTGTGGCAGGAAACACATTGACTCACCTGAGTCCATCACCTCTGACACAGATTTAGAGGATTCCGAGGGTTCCCCGTGCTCCCCTTCTGAAGATGTCTCTTTGCAGACATTCTAGAAATCCTCAAACAGAGGGGAAATTGGCCAGCCCCTCAACCTCTCTCGGAGGATGAATCTGTGCACCTTTGAGGCGTTGGCTCTCGCCCTTCCACCTCCTGGGTGTCTCCCTTTGACCCCTCATGCAGGTGGTAGCTAAAAAGGCATGGACGGCTCCTGATTCGGGTGGACCCCTACTCCCAGGAGACCTCAAAATTCATAAACGGCACCAGCAGACAAACAGTTTTGACAAAAGGAGTTTCTGTGGGATGCTATGGTGGTGCTGCTGCCACTAAGAAGGAACTAGCTGATCCTTCAGTACCTGTCCATCCACCCAACAAGGAATCTAGGTCCATGGACAGGAATTACCCAGGGAAAAAACCCGGATGTTCTCGCGTCAGCGACATTTGCAATGCGCTTCGGCTGAACTACCTATGCCATTTGCTAAGTCGTGCTCAAAGGGACTTGATCAAAGAAGTGAGTGACATGTTAGAGATCCTACAGCCAAGTGGGTTTTCAAGATAAGATGAACACCAGCTGGCTACCCTGAACTCCAGGCAGCCAACTCCCTCCATGCGCCTCCTTTCTTATGCGCGGCTGATGGAGCGCAGTGCGCAGAGACACCGCAGGGACAGGTGTGGCCTTACGAGGCATGCCTGGATGCGCTATGCAATTTGCGGACCTTCTTTAAAACGTCTTTCACTAATTCCCCATTCGGATGGATCATCTCTCTTTGGTCCTCAGTGAAAGAAACCTTGACTAGGTGCGAGACTGATGGCAAGACTCTTTCTGCCGTCACGGGAGTCCATTTTCTCATCCTTCTAGGCCTTGCACCTCCAAAGGCCGTGAAAAAGTGGGAAAATGTGGTTCCATCAAACAATCTCCGGGGGACTTCTGCCTGACGCACAGAGTGGGTTCCTTCGCCAGAGGCAGAGAGGCGGAATAACAATGGTAGACGATAAGCCCTAGAGGCAGGGGGGGTCTCAGCCAGAACCAGGGCAATCGAGGAAGCCTTCTCCCGATAAGCCCTTTCAGCATCCCTGAGAAGGTTGCTTGACTGCCCACCTTCTCGAGGCAGTCGGGGAAGATTGTCACTGTACCCAGAAGCCTGGCTATCCCTGACTCCAAGACAAATGGGTACAGTCCATCATTTCCGAAGGCTATTCCATTCCCTTTCTTCGCATTCCAAACCAATCAAAAAAATCCCTTCCAGATGTTCCACCCGCTTCAAAGGATCTAGCGGGCTTTGGGAAATTTCAAAGCTGCTTGGCGAAAAGAGCAATTCAGCCAGTTCCAGCAGACCAGCAAGGATCCGGAATCTACTCAAGGTTCTTTTTAGTTCCAAAGAAAAGCCAGGGGACTGGAGACCAATTTTGGATCTCAGTATCTTGAACAGAACAGTCAAGAAACAAGGATTTGATGGTCATGCTGCAGTCCATCCTTCCCCTATTGGGAAAAGGAAACTGATGTGCTCTATAGACCTTCAGGATGCTGTGCTATCACATAAATGAACAGACGCCTGCAAGATTCTCCGCTTCCAGGCTGGGTACCAGTCATTTTCAATTCAGGGCCCTGCCCTTTGGTCTCACCACTGCCCCCCGGGTGTTTACCAAATGCATGGCAGTGGTAGCTTCTCACCTGAGACCGACAAGGATTCCAGGTGTTTCCATATTTGGACGACTGGCTCCTCCACAGCTCCCACCAAGCATCTCCTTCTGATGGCCAGGATTACACCTTTCGTGATTTGTCAAAGTTAGGCATTTCAATAAATTGCGAAAAGTCTGTTTTGTCGCCTTTTGTCAGACACTATTACCTTCATAGGCGCTTAAATCTAGACAGCAATCGACATGTCTCATGGTAGACTAACAGATCAGAGAATAACAGACATACACAAACTGGTCTCATTCCTTTTCAACAACAACAGAATCAAAGCCAGGTTAGTTCTGAAAGTGTTAATTATGGCGGCAAGCCATACCTCTGCTTCCATTAGCCAGGATTCCACTACGAGAATCCTTCAATGGATGCTCTTTTACACAATGGTCATACCAGCAACTTCCAATGTCGCCTCCCACGCCATTATGATCACAAAAGCGAGACGTGCAGAAATCATCTCATGTGGTGGATGTACTCCCTCAGCTCTTATTGGAAGACACCTTTGTTCCTCCCTCCGGGTTGCTACTCTCTGACAACGGACATCCCCTGATCGGGTGGGGGGGCATTATCAGGGCAGGGACGGTCCAGGGCACTTGGCAACCAGACAGATGCCACTTGCACATAAATGTTCTGAGATGAGAGCAGTGCTTTTAGCTGCTTGCAAGCCCTTCAAGACTCTCTCTTCCCTTTGGGAATCGATTGTAATCCAGACAGCACAAATATGTCTGTAGTGTGGCATCAACAAACAAGGCGGAACCAGGTCCTACCCCCTGTGTCAGAAGCACTCAGATTGTGGCAATGGGCGATTTCTTCTCAGCGTTTCTGATAGTAAATGCACATCCCCTCGGAAGTCTCGAATCAAATCATGGACAAGTTGAGCAGAGCTATCCCCATGCCTCACGAGTGGACTCTGAAAGACTCTGTTGTGAGAGAAATTTTTCTCAAGTGGGGTCAGCCTTGCTGCGACCTTTTTGCTACTCCCCAAAACAGCAAGTGCAGAGATTATTTCACTCTATTCCCTTTACCAGGCCAGCCCAGCAGAGACGCTCTAGTCCAAGTTTGGCCCCGGGACTTCTGTATGCATTTCCTCCTTCCCACTAATCTCTCAAGTGATACAGAAAGCTATCTCCAGAAGGCCTCGCTTGGATCCTCATTGCTCCTTACTGGCCTCGACAGGTGTGGTTCCCCTTTCTACATCAATTTCTATTGAGCGACTTTTGGCATCTGGACCTAGTTCCAGATCTTTTTGATCCATCAGTCAGGTCAGTTTCATCGCCCTCCTCCTCTCTGAACCTCACTGCTTGGTTCCTCCAGTTCCAACCTTAGCCAGGCTTCCTCAATTATCCTCACTCTGTTCGAGATATTTTGATAGCTTCCTCATAAATCTTCCACTCGGAAGATTTATTTGAGTAAGTGGAAACGCTTTCCACATATTGGGCTCAAGGAAGCGACATAGATCCTTTCACTGCTAGCCTTCCATCCAAATAGTCCTTGATTTTCTAGCTGAACTCTTCCATGCAGGTTCATCTCCTTTCTACTCTTAAAGTTCAATTGGCAGCTATTTCTAACTTTCATGTGGGTATTTCCAGAGTCTGCCTTAATGTCCCACCAAGCTTTGCAAAGCCTTTTTGAAAGGAGTTTTTCTTCTCAGACCTCCTATAAGAAATCCTCCTTCTCCTTGGGACCTAAATTTAGTTCTTACTTCTTTTGATTCTTCCTTTCAACCTGCAATGACCTCCTGTTCTTTAAAATTGCTATCATGGAAGACTCTCTTTTCTGGTAGCTATTACTTCAGCTAGAAGAGTTTCAGAACTTCATGCACTCAGCTGTCGAAGCCTCTCTTTATCTATTGTTCCATAGGACAGGGTATCCTTATTACCGAACCAACCCGTCTTTTGCCTAAGGTAGTCTCGACGCCTAACCTTTTTTTTTTAAATCAAAGCATTGACTCCTCCCTGTCTTTTTTCCAGAATATTCCAATAGGTCTGAACAACAATTACACTGGCTAGATGTTCATGCGTCAGTTGAGGTACTATTTGGATAGAACAAACAATTCAGAAAATCTGACCAGCTGTTTGTCTCCTATGCAGAAGGCAGAAAGGGACTTTCAGTTTCAAAGGTATCATTAGCTAGATGGCTAACATCTCTTGATTTCCCTTGTTTATGAAATTAGACACCAAAAGCTGCCTAATAAACCCAAGGCCCATTCCACCAGAGCTTTGGCTACTTCTTTAGCCTTCCAAGACAGACTGCCTATTGACACACCATTTGTGCAGCGGCTACTTGGGCTACTCCTCACACTTTCATTTCTCATTATAAGTTGGATTTAGCTTCTAGGCATAGAGCTAACTTTGGTTC
Source organism: Protopterus annectens (assembly GCF_019279795.1). Lineage (NCBI taxonomy): Eukaryota > Metazoa > Chordata > Ceratodontiformes > Protopteridae > Protopterus > Protopterus annectens. The sequence goes on from NW_025049590.1 coordinate 5,132, forward strand.
CACTGTTCTCCAGGTCTGTTCCGTTAGGCCACCGGGACAAGGTGCTAGGGACGCTGTCCCATCCAGCAAGAATGAAGGCGAGATAGACAACTGGCCAAGGCATATATAGTTATGTTCTTACCATAACGCTCCATGTTAGTTGTCTTCTTCTCGCCTTCTTTCTTAAGGGTCTCCACCCTCCTTCCTGGCCTGGACAGACCTAGAGGAGTTGTGATTGTGACCTCTCTTTCTACCACCTCTTTTCTTAGGCATATGCTGTTGTGCATATTTCTGGATCAGGATGGTGGTCAAATCTCTTCTTTCTCCCTGGTTTTAGAGGGTGGACTTTGTTTATGAGTTATTCTGATACTATTATAAGCTGGGGTTAGCTTTACAAACGAGATCTGAGGTAACTCACGCCTAGCATTGTGGGATATAAGGAGGAGCCTCGGCCGGTGGAACAACTCTCGAGCTTTTAGAGTGGCCGAGTCGGAGCCGAGGTCGGCTCCGAACCCATCCAGCAAGAAGAAGGCGAGAAGAAGACAACTAACATGGAACGTTATGGTAAGAACATAACTTCTATTTTTATAATATGTGGCATAGGCTTAAATGGATATGACAAGAAAAAAACTATATAAAGGTTCAACCTGCCAAACAGTGTATGCATGTAACAAAAAAGTAGGAACTAGACATTTAACAAAAAGGTGTTATACATAAAATATAGGAAAAATAACTTTTTAAATACAATGTCATTAAATGTCAATGATCACACAGATAAATACAAAAAAGAAGAATAGTGAACTATATTAAAAATGTAGAGAGCAAATAAGCTATGTTACAGGAGACACATTTGGAAAGAACTGATCATGTGAATTTCATGAAGAAAGGTTTTAGGATGGTTATTCCTGGGAATATCTGGAACAATGGAAAAGAGGAGTACTTACATTAATTGCAAGAGGAGCTCCGATAGTAATAGAAAATGATTAAAAAGATAATGTCAGATTTGTAGTGCTAAGGGGCTAATGGGCCAAGGGAGGAGGATTATACTGGCATGTATTTATATTCCACTAAAAACTGTTATAATGGAGCTTAAGAAAATTCTGGGAGAAATAATCAGTTTTCAGTAAGGAATATTAGTTATAGGTGGGGACTGGAATTTGATTTGTAGCAGTGAAGATGTGACTGGGCTGCCCAGAAGGGAATGTGTGTAACAGCAAGGAGGGCAGATTTTTGAAGACATTTATGAAAATATTTGGCATAGAAGATGTGAATTCAGTAACAGGGAGTTCAGGAGTGAATTTACTTATTATTCCCCAAGATATAAAAACTGGAAGCTATGCTAGTCATAAGTAACATTTCACAGGAACATGTGCATTTAATTGAAGGTCGTGATACAAAACCTAATAACTATTTCTAGATCATGCCAATAATAAATAAATAAATAAAATAAAACATGAGGTAATGAAAAAAAGAGACACTGATGCTTTTTCTCACCAATCTGTTGAAAAGAGAAGAACTTAGGAATGGGTAGTGGAGATTATTCAGGAGCTATTTGAGAGGATAGGAAATTATACTGAAAACATTGCTAGGGAGTGGGATACAATTAAGGTGAAGTTAAAAATAGGATGGAAATAAAAGAAAGAGTGCTATGGTTAAGAAGTAGCAAGAATTATTTAGAGAGACTGACAAATGTTAAAGTATTGCAGAATAGAGGGAATCTCACAAAACAAGAAGGGAATCAACTGCAGAATGCTAAGCAGAAAATAAGGATTACCCTCAATAATATACACGAAGTTTAGGGGTAAGACTGCTGTTGAGCAGCTGTTTTTGATGACACTAGAGCACAAAAACGTTTAGTACAACATCTCAGGCAACAGAAAGTGGAAAGGATTGTCACCAAGCTTAGAGACCCTATAACAAGGAAGGTAACAAGAGATCCTGTAGAGGTATTAGAATATTTCAGAAATGATGAAAGTCTGTGTAAAGCTGAGAAATATGGAAATCAAGAAAAAGATGCAAATGTAAATGTTTATGGAAGACTTAATTATGCCACGGTTAGAGGTAGATGAGGCTCAATTTCTAATGGTTAGAATAGGAGGAAATGAGAGAAAAATAGTGATGTATATCCAATCTACAGGAAAGTTCCCAGGAATAGATGGTATTCCTGTGGAAGTTTACATTTATGGAAGCTAGGAGGAAAAACCATAAAAAGATCTGGAAGGTTTTGTTTAACAATATTTTAAGAGGAGGAAAAGTACCAACATCCTGGAATTAAGCAGTGGTAGCTATAATACCTAAAGAGGGTAACGATTGATCAGATCCAACTTCATACAGGCTCATTTCAATGCTAAACCATGATTATAAAGTGATGTTAAGTTGTCAATCTCGCCTTCATTCTTGCTGGATGGGTTCGGAGCCGATCCTCGGCTCCAACTCGGCACTTGCTTTAGCTCGAGAACTCCTTTTACCAGCTCGAGGCAACCCTATATCCCATGATGCAAGGCGGAACTACCTCAGATCTCGTTTGCCGCTTAGCGAAAGAGGTCTCCTTTGCCAGCTGAGGTAAGTTTTTTCTTGTTAAATAAGAAAAAGTGTAGTTAGGGGTTTAATTTTCCCTTTTAGTGTCAGTTTAGTCTGTAGTTAGTTACAGCCCACCCTATTCCCTTGTTTTTAGACCTTTTATATTTCTTTATCTAAAGTTTTTAGTCAGGCCTATTCCCATTGGTTATTCCTTCCTGTGTGTTTGTGTGTAAGGGATTAATTTGTGTGTTTGTTGGGATTGTTGTTTTTTCCATCCTCCTAGGATGTCAAAAAGAAGGCAAGGTCTCAGGCTTGAGTTAGATAGTGTGACCAGTGCTGTCAGAAAATGTCTCTGACAGACGGTCACACTTCTTGTGTTTATTGCCTGGGACGCTTTTTTGGTAGCACCTGCAGGACTCCTTGTGCTTTATGTCATGCTTTTAGCCAGAGTCCTTGCAGGAAAGGAGGAATAAACTCATCCTCCGAGGCTTACTTAAACCAGAAGGTTCTCCTCCTAAATCCAGGGTCAGGAAAACCTCCTAAACCACCCGAGGCTCAGGCTACAGTGTCCAAGCCTCCTTGGGGTGGCTCCGCCCGTCGGGCCGATGCATCGGCTCCGGCTGGAGCCGATACATTTTCTTTTGAAAGTAGTGGGGTCTGCCGCTGGCTCCAGAGCACCCTGACTACTGTGGCCTTGTCGGCTCCGGCTGGCCGCCGTACACTTTATCTAGCATCGGGCAGAGATATCCTCGGCTCCATCTGGGGTTCAAGGGACTTCGGCTCCGGCGTATGGCTTCAATCCCGTGAAGAGATCCCGGTCCCTTCTATACTGAGTATCCACTGCCCGGGTCTCCTCTTTGTCGGAGCCGGAGCCATCGGAGCCGCATCTTCGGAGATCTTCCAGGCTGTCTGACCACGATTTAGAGAGGTGGTAAGCAGGCTGTTGAAGTCTCAGGCACTGGCCCAAATGCTCCATAGCCGCCCTCAACAGACTTCGCTATAGCCCCAATCCTTGAACTTCCTCCTCCGACTAATAAATCACACCGCATGTTCGAGCCGAGCTTCTCGAGACAGCGACCTGCCTTTCGATGCCGAGCCGATACATCCTTCGCCTCCGTGCCACGTCTCGGCCCGATCTCCTCCTTGAGACCTTCCTTGGAGGGATCCGGTCGTCGGGTTTCCACTGTCGGCTCCGAGGGGCTAGTGGCATCGACCCTGTCCGACCCCCGCCTCCCCTCTCGGGCTTCGCCTTGGTAATAGCTCAGGCGCCGACATCGGCCTCGGAGCCTTCTCTCTTTGGAGCCGACTCATTCCTGTTTCTTCGAGCTGGTGTGTTCTGGCCTCCCGGGAGAGGAGCCTTTGAGGTGATGAGGAGGTCCTGGCCTCTGAGCCTGGTCAACGGGTCCATCCTCTAGCTCCTCCCTCTTCCAGTGCCTGCAGATGCCTCTTGCCAGCCTCTTGCTCACAGGCCCAGGATCCCATCGCCCCAGGTTTCCCACTGAGGAATTTCCTCCTCTTCCGAGGTTTCTCCTGGATCCTGCAGGGGAACCTCCCTCGGGAAAGGGCGTCAGGACGCGGTGAAGAGGAAACAATAACAGACTCCCTGAGTCTACTACCACATCTGATACCGACTTGGATGAGTCGGAGGGTTCCCCATCGTCTCCTCCCCCTCTGAGGATGTCTCCTTTTCAGACATCCTTGAGCTCCTCAAACAGAGGGGAAATTGGCCCTCCATTGACCCCTCCGAGGATGAGTCGGTATGCCTGGAGGCTTTTGGATCCCGACCCCACCACCTCCTGGGTGTCTCCGCTTTAAAACCCCACTTATGGCAGGTAGTGGCTTGGGCGTGGGCATGCCTCAGACTCTGTGGAACCTGTCCCCAGAAGACCATCCAAATTCATTACAGCCTTTGGACAAACAGTTCCTTTCTAAGGGTGTCTCGTGGATGCTGGTGGTGGCGTGCTGCCACTAAGAAGGAACTGGCGGATCCCTTCAGTACCTGTCCATCCTCCTAATAAGGACTCTAGGGACCATGGACAGGCATGGAAAGCCGGATGTTTTTCTTCAGCGACCTTTGCTAAGGCAGTTCGCTGAATTATCTTTGTCACTTCACCAGGCTTCAACGAGATATTCTCAAGGAACTGGGAGAAGTAGTCCAGGATCCTTCTGCTGCTGGGGCTCAGGAAAAGATTGCCTCAGCAGCTTGCTATCCTGAATTCCATATCTAACTTCCTCCATGCGGCTCATATCCTATGCGGCCGATGGGATGCGACAGCAGGGCCGCAGGGCACAGGGAGTTAACTCTTAGGCGCCAAGCCTGGATGCTTGACTTTTGTAATTTTGTGGACCCCTTTAAGGCCCTTCACTAATACCTTTGATGGTTCGGCTTTGTTGGGACCTCAGGTGAAGGATACCTTGACCAGGTGTGAGCAGGACGCAGTGAAACTCTTTCTGCCGTTGGAGTCCAGTTTTCCACTTTCTGTGACCATACCCCCAAGGGTCAGAAGGGGGGAAGATGTGGTTCCCTGAAAAGCCCAGGAGCTACACCAGACACAGTGGTCGAGCTTACCCCAGAGGCAGAGGGGGTAACAATAATAGACGCCTGCCCTAGAGGCAGTGGGGGTCCCCAGAACCAGGGCAACAGGGAGTCTCTTCCGAGAAGCCCTTTCAGCATCCCTGAGGTGTTGACCCACTGTCCACCCTTGGAGGCAGTCCTGGGGAAGGATTTCGCTGTACCCAGTAGCCTGTGCAATCCCTATCTCAAGAAAATGGGTACAGTCGATTATATCCGAGGGTTACAAAATCCTCTTCGTAAAGGTTTCCGTCAGCCACTTCTACAATCCCTTCCAGACATCTCACCCGGTCAAAGGGATTTGGCAGAACAGGAGGTTTCAAAGCTCCTGAGGAAAAAGAGTCTGGTCCAGACTGTGCCAGCAGACCAGGTAGGATCCGGCATCTACTCCAGATTCTTTTTGGTTCCCAAAAGGACGGGAGATTGGAGACCAATATTAGACCTGAGCAATCTGAACAGATTTGTCAAGAAGGCAAGATTCCGGATGGTCACGCTTTCAGGGTCCCATTCTGCCCTTTCTGGGCAAAGACAACTGGATGTGCTCTATAGACCTTCAGGATGCGTACTATCACATAAAGATTCACAGACACTCCAGAAGGTTTCTCCGCTTTCGGCTAGGGACCAGTCATTACCACCAGAGCCCTGCCCTTTGGCCTCACCTTCAGCCCCCCAGAGTGTTTACCAAATGCATGGCAGTGGTCACAGCTCATCTGAGACGCCGAGATTCCAGGTGTTTCCTATTTGGACGACTGGCTCCTCTCCGCCACCACCAAGTGTCAGCTCCTTCAGTCCAGAGACTACACTCTGCCAGCTTTGCAGGAGTTTAGGAACTCAGTAAACTTCGAAAAATCTTCTCTGCTGCCTTCGCCAATCATCACCTTTATAGGCGCAGGAATTAAACACCGGTCATTAAAATGTTAGCCAGACTAACAGATCAAAGAATTCTGGACATCCAAAAATTTGTTCGGCTTCTTTTGCAAAGCAACAAGATGAAAGCCAGATTTATACTGAAGGTTTCTAGGTCTTATGGCTGCGCGCCATTGTTCTTCTACCTCTGGCTCGCTTCCACATGCGCTCTTCTGCAGTGGATGCTATTCACGCAGTGAGTCGCATACACACAGTCTCCCGATGAAGCACGCAAATCTTGGTAACACAGTCGTGTCGAGCTCATCTGAACTGGTGGATATCTTCCTCTTTCTTCATCAAAATGAGCCCTTTATTCCCCCTCCTCCAGTTGCCACAGTCACTACGGATGCCTTCTCTGATCGGGTGGGGGCATTATCAGGAGCAGGATGGTCCACGGGACGTGGCAACCCATAGAATACCATCTGCACATAAAATGTCCTGGAGATGAGAGCAGTGCTTTTAATGCGTTGCAAGCCCTCAACGACTTTCTTCCCACGGGACTATTGTAGTACAGACGGATTGACATCCGTGAGTCTGGTACATCAACAAGCAGGGGGACCAGGTCCTATCCGTTATGTCGAAGCTCTCAGACTTTGGCAGTGGGCAATCTTTCTCCAGCGTGTTTCTGATAGCAACGCATCCTCGCAGAGTACAACCTATTAGCGATGAGCTGAGCAGATCCATTCTGATGCCTCACTTAAAGTCTCAATCAATCTGTAGTGGATCAGATTTTTTCTGAAGTGGGGCACTCCTTGCTGCGATCTTTTGCTATCCCTCAAAACAACAAGTGCTCCCGATTTCTTTCCACTCTTTCCCCTTCCAGGCCAACCTCTGGAGAGACTCTCTAACCCAGGATTGGCCCCGGGACTTCTGTAATGCTTTTCCTCCTTTTCCCTTGATTCCACAAGTCATTCAGAAAGCCACTGTTTTGAGAGCCAAGTTGATCCTCATTGCCCCATATTGGCCTCTTTTGACAAATTTGGTTTCGCCTCTGCATCGTCTTACCACTTGGTGCAGCCCTGGGCATCTGGACTCCAGTTCCGGATCTCTTGATCCACCAATCGGGTCAGCAGCACCGGGCCATTCATCTACTCTCAACCTCACTGCTTGGTTTGCTCCACTTCCTACCTTAGCCAGGCTACCGATGATTTTCGACTCAGTCAGAGACATTTAGTTCTCTTCCTTGAAGTCAATCACTAGGACTGTATATGCCAGCAAGTGGCTTAATGCTTCTATTTGGGCTAATTACAGAAATATTGACCCCTTTACTGCTCCTGTACATTCGGTTTGGATTTCCTGGCGGAGGTTTTTCATTCAGGATCCTCGCTCATCTACAGTCAAAGAAATACAACTGGCTGCTCTTTCTAAGTATCATGTTGGCCTGCATGACAATAACATTATGTCTCATAGGTTATGCAAGGCGCTTTCTCAGAGGAGTTTTCTCCTAAAACCACCTATAAAGCATCCTCCTCCGCGAATGGGATCTAAACTTAATGTTGGCATCCTTGATACCTCCCTTGAACCATCTACTTCATGTTCTTTGAAGTTATTGACCTGGAAAACTATATTTTACTGGCTGTCACTTCTGCAAGAAGGGTTTCCGGAGATTCAAGCTCTCTGCATTCGCTCCCCTTATTTGGTTTTTCATAAGGACAGGGTATCATTAAGAACTAACCCTTCCCTTTTCTTCCCAAAGTTGTATCTCAAACCAACATTAATCAATCTATAGACCTACCAGTCTTTTTTCCCAAACTATTCTGACAGAGCGCCGAACAGAAACTGCATTTTTGGATGTCCATCGTCAGCTCAGGTACTATTTGCATACAACTAAACAATTCAGAAAATCGGTCCAATTATCTGTCTTAAGTGCAGAAAACAGGATAGGTCTTCCAGTATCTAAAGTGACCTTATCCAGATGGTTGACTTCTACTATTTCCTATGTATACTCTCTCCTCAGAGGCAAACAGCCATCTTCAAGCCTAAAGCTCACTCAACCAGGGAGTCTATCCACTTCTGCAGCTTTTCAGGATAGACTACCCATTGATACCATTTTGTGTGCAGTGCAGCTACTTGGGCCACGCCTACCTTTGTTTCTCATTACAAGTTGGACTTGGCCTCTAGAGATAGGCCAGTTTTGGTTCCACAGTGTTCTCAAGAGTCTGTTCCATTGAGCCACCCGGGATACAGGTGCTAGGGACTTGGTTCCCATCCAGCAAGATGAAGGCCAGATTGACAACTTAACATTTAGAAGTTATGTACCCTACCATAACGCTCCATGTTAGTTGTCTTCTCTGCGTAACTCTTTCTTCAAGGGCCCGGCCCTCCTTCCTGGCCTGGACAGATCTTGAAAAGTTCCTATCAGGTTGTTTCCTCCTGAGCCTTCATATGGTGACTTCTATTATGAATTTGTGTTCCTAATTATGTTAGGTTACTCTTTAGCAGGGTAGGTTAGCTACCAAACGAGATCTGAGGTAGTTCCGCCTTGCATCATGGGATATAGGGTTGCCTCGAGCTGGTAAAAGGAGTTCTCGAGCTAAAGCAAGTGCCGAGTCAGAGCCGAGGATCGGCTCCGAACCCATCCAGCAAGAAAGAAGGCGAGAGAAGACAACTAACATGGAACGTTATGGTAGGTACATAACTTCTAATTCATGTCTATAATGGTTAAAAGAATGCCAAAAGTAATGCCAAAATCAATAGATATGGATCAGTGTGTTTTTTTGGTGGGGAGAAAAACATTTGACAACATTAACAGAACATTGATGATCCAGAGGGAAACGGAATGTAAGAAAATACAATTGATGTTGGTGAGTCTCGATGAAGAGAAAGCATTTGACAGAGTAAGTTGGAACTTTGAGCAGAGCAATGGAAGCGTTTGCATTTCCTGAAAAACTATAAGGTTAATTAGGAGGATATATGAGGGATCGGAGGTGAAAATTAATTGGGTGGGGTCCTCTCTGATAATTTCTGCTTGAGCAGAGTGAACCAGACAGGAGTATCCTCTTCCCTTTGTTATCCACATTATATTTATAAACCCACTGGCAAAAATAAATAAATAAGGGACTCAGAAATTCAAGGATGTAATTGTTATGGTAGTCAAGAAATGCTGTCTCTGTTTGCAGATGATATTATTTTATACCTGGCAAAACCAGAAAGAGACATTACAGTGTTATGGAACATTTTGAGACCGCTTCAGATTTTTTGGGATACAAAATTAATGAAGTTAAAACAAAGGCAGTAGAGG
>NW_025049591.1:0-14114 GCF_019279795.1 Protopterus annectens
ACTTTCATCTATGATGCAAAATCTGGGGCAGTAGAGAATAGAGACCAGGCAGAAATGAAGTGCTCCTCTATGGAACTAATAGCTTTAAAAACGGTTATGCACTTTGGTATGCCATACTTTCTCTATGTAAGTGTAACAGAGGAAAGTTCTAACAGCTTTTAATAGCTGTTTTACTTTCTGTCACTGTTCTCTGCCATCCAGCATTGTCTGCTTTAAGTCCTCAGTGCTGGACACAATCTTAATAGCACTTGGGAGTCCTTAACAAGCTTTTTTTTCTCAAAAAATGTTTTATTAAATATATAAATAACAAGACAGTTAGAAGTTTTATACATGAACAGTAGGTATAAATAAACATATTTCGACTCATAGATGAGAAAACAATCCTTCAGGAGATTTAACATATTATTAAGTAATAAAACAATACGCAATATGTACACTATATACAAGTTAGGCAACCTGAAAAAAAAAAAAAAATTTTTAACATTAACTATTTATTATATTTAAGACTTTTTCTAACACTAACTTTTTTAATGCTTTTTTTTGGACTTCTAACTAAGTGCCTTTGAGCATCAATATATGAAAAAGCCATTTTCTGGAAAGTAACCCAATTTAGTTTGGTTCGATCCAGCCAATTTTGTATTATGTAAAGTTTTAGTAATGAGCAAATAAAAATGATAACATGAATATCTAATTTTGAAAGATGAATTAATGGAATATGAAGAATAGCAAGTTCCCAGGACAATGTAGACTTTTGGTACCCCATTTTCTGCAATCTGACTTTCAAAGAGGTCCATAATCTGTGAGAAAAATGACAATACCATAAGATATGTAGAAGGTCTGCGTGGGGTGCAGAAAAACAGGAACATGGTGGGGATGTACTTCTGTTAAATTCATTTAATTTGTATGGGGTATAGTAGGTCATTATTAATCATTAATTGTGTATATGATAATTTTTAAAAGGGATAAATTCCTTTGTATATCTAATGGCCAAAAGTTTCTGAGACTCTGACAATTGGGAGTTATAACTTAACCAAACATTTGATAAAAGACAATTATGGTCCATTATTAAGCTATTGATTAACTTATAAGAGTTTGAGAGCATTTTATCTGATGAGGAAAGTATTTTGATAATCGTGTCGAGGTTTTTCATTTGTAGTTCTATGTGGTCTAAACATAAAACTTGTTTTAATTATTACTCTTAGTTGACTAAGGATTGGTGAATAGTTCCAATTTACTTTCAAAATTTTACTAATCGGGTAAAGATAAGTCAAGATATTTCAAAACATCTCTAACTTTTAAATTTTTATTAAAGGATATTTTGTTAAGTTAAAGGGTTTGTTGTCTATCATTATATTTGGGTTTAGATGAATTGGTTGAATAAGGTGAGAAATCTTTTCTAGATTACATAGTTTGAGTAAGGTTTGGAAGGCTCTAATCTTTTGTTTAATTACAGTAGACATATTTTTAATAAATAAACTATCCAAAGAGATAAAGGAATAGCTTCTGGATTTATATTTTTGAAATGATGTAATTGTACCATAATTTTATCCATAAAGAATGATTTGTATAAGAAATATTCTTGAAATTAGATATGGTGAGAAGTTTATTAGATGAGACAATCAAATAATAGAGATATAGATTAGGAAGGCCTAAACCACCCTTGTCCTTCAAAACTGACAATCTGGAATAGGAAATTCTAACAGATTTAGGGAACCATAAAAATTTTGCCAAAGCTTTATTTACATACTCAAAAAAGATTTTGGAATTATCTGATCAGATGATGTGAACTGGTAAAGGAATTTAGGCAGAATGTTCATTTTAATTATGGCCTTTGATAAAAGTGAAAGGTTTAGATGTTTCCATCTGTCCATATCAGATAATATTGAGTTCCATACTTTATTGATGTTATTTTGAAAAGAAGATTTATTATTGTGTTCTAAATTGATACCTAAATATTTTATAATATAAGTAAACTGAAAATGATGATCTGAAAACAAAAATGATTTATGTGCTAAGTGATTTAAGGGAAAGATATGAGTTTTAGAAGAATTTAAAAGATAATTCGAAACCGAAGAGAAGTAATCAATGGAGTTTTTATTTTCTATAATCAGATAATGGAGTTTGGAAGTAAATAACTAGATCATCAGCGAAAGCTGAAAAATGAATTTTGGTATTAAGAATTCTGGGGACATTATGAAAAGTATTTTGAATAATATACAACAACAAAGGTTCTAAATAAATGTTAAAAAGAAAGGGAGACAATGGACAACCCTGTCTTGTTCCTCTGGTAATCTTTATAGGAGAAGAAAATTGACCATTAATGTAAAGTCTAGTAAACATATCTTTGTATAAAACTTTATAAAATTTATAAAGAATAAAGGAATATTGAAACATGACATAGTTTTGAAAAGAAAATTCCCACAGACTCTGTCAAAGGCATTTGATGCATCAATGATCAGAGCATATATAGGGTTTGAATTTTTTTTAATGAGATGAATGATAGACTCTAAGGACAGAGTATTATCCGAAGCATGTCTGTGGGACATCGAACCTGATTGACCTAGGGAAATAACTGAGGGTAAAACCCGTTTCAATCTGTTAGCCAAAATAGATGATAAAATCTTAATATCTACGTTTATTAAAGAAATGGGTCTATAATTTATTGGGTCAGATTTTTTTTATTATTTTTAGAATTAGGATGGTTTTAGATGTATTCCAATGAATATCTGAGATATTTTAACTCTTATATGATTATATACTTTAAAGAAAGGGAAGAATTACCAATTTGAAAGTTTTGAAAAATTCTAGAGTAAAACCATCTGGACCAGGAGATTTTCCCAATTTGAGATTATCAATTGAATCTGAGATTTCTTGTAACGATATAGGAGCAGAAAGTAATTTTGTTGACTATCATTTAATTTGGGGAAATGTGGGAAAATTTTAAAAAAGATTTTAAGTGATTATCATTAACTGAATTAGAAGAACCTGAATATAAATCAGTATAGAGGGGTGAATAGTTGAATTATCTCTTCACCCGTGTTATATAATTTATTTTTATAAGATAAAGATGAGATTTTGGTCTTTCAAAATTAACTTAATAATTCATGTTAATAATTTAGAAGGAACCTGGGCCCATTCTGAATATGAGGCAAGAAATTTTTTGTTCAGCAAAAGAGAGTTATTTTGGTGAAGCAAAATTAAATCTTTCTGACATCAGAATTTGTTTTTCTATAGTAGCGTCATGGTTCAGTCTAAAATAATTTTCCAGTGAAGAAATTCTGGATTTTAAGAATTCCTCTTTCTTAAAGTATTGTTTTTTGAAAAAAGCCGCTTTACTAATAAATAATCCTCTTAATCTTGCTTTACATGCAGCCCATTGTATGTCATATGGAATGTCTGATGATCCCAGGTTATTATTCATTTCCTTTAGGATTTCTGAGCATTGTTTGCAAATAACTTCATCTAATAACAAATTATTATTTAAGGACCACTTATTAAATACAATTTTATTTTTAATATTGGGTTTTATATTTAATTTTAGTGAGATTCTTGAATGGTCCGAAAAGAATCTAGGTTCAGTGTTGAAATCCAAAATATATTTTGAGATATAATCTGAAATTAGAAAGAAATCCAATCTGGCCCAAAAGGGAACATTTGGGAGTAATAAGTATAATATCATTCTTATTTAAGACTTTAACATTGTGAAGTGGATCAATTAAATTATATTCGTCATCAAATCTTTAAAGGGGCCATAGTAGATTGATAATTAAAAGTAACAGGGGAAAGGGGATCGATCAATTACTGGATTTTTTACTGCTTCCAGTCACCACCCACTATAATATGGTGGTCTTTATAGGAGGGAGAATATTATAAATTTTAAAATGAACAAATGTTGTGAATTACATGGGCCATAAAAGTTTAAGACTAAAAGAGGTTTGTCCAGACCAACAATAGAAGTGGTAAATAAGCACCATCTCCCTCATTATCAAATTTCTCATCAATAATTTCCCCATGAATTTTTGTTTAATGATTATAGCTACCCTCTGGAATTAGATGAGTACCTGAAGCTAAATCTTTTGATCCATTTTTATTTCTCTTTTATTCCAATCAAGCGGAATATGGGTCTCTTGAATAAAACAAATATTTGCCTGTGATTAAAAATCAAATGAAATAATAATGACTTTTGGCTTTCCTTGAATACCTCTAACATTCCAAGAATCAATATTATATCAACTGGCATATTCAAGGATACAATTTATTGATGCTATAAAGTGAACTCAAAGTAAAAAAAATAATATTTAAAAAAAAAAAAAAAGAAAAAGCAGCATTTGAATTTTCAATGGGGTCAACAAATATCATTTGTGAAAAATAAAAAAAAAAAATTTTTCAAGAGCAAAAAAATGTATATTAATATCCTTTATCCTAACCCTAGTGCCTACCCACCAATCACCCTGTGATAAAGGAAGATCAGAAGTGAATAAGATAGAAGTTGTAATTATAAATAATAATAACTCATTAATATAAAATTGCTCAAAGGAAGCCTAACACAAATTAAAACTAGAGTAATACTACTAAAACTATATACAAGACTAACTAAATTCAAGATGTCCAACATCTAATCCCTACTTGAAATATTAAGCAAAAAGCTCCTATTATTAAGTAAAAATATAGTGATTAAATGCATTTCCTCAAGTATTTCAAAGAAAAAAAATAGAATAAATTTTGATTAACTAGAACAACACGTCATAAGAGGTAGTACAATTAAAACAGAAACATATGTTAGGAAATTTAAAAAAATAAAAGAAACCCATCTAATAACACTATCATATTTTAAAACAAAACAGTGAGAAATCTAGGGATAGTTGTATCATATATAAAGGTGATGTTTTAGATATACATATATAAAAAAACCCATAAACATTGCTAAACAGATAAAATCAAGCACTATCCAATAAACATTATTTAATGCTTAGTAACACTTTACAGTAACCAACAGGACAATTAATGTTATAAAAACACAAATAATTATAGATTGAGCATTCAACTATAGTTCAAATAAAGCATAAACTGTCCCCCAAAACCATACTCTAAAAAAAATTCAATATAGATGTAAGCTAACTGTCTAAATAGCATAATATAGCATCTGCTCACAATGATATATTAAAAATTGAATGGGTTTTTTGGGCCATCTAGTGTTCAAAGATAAATACAAATAAGAACTATTATAGTAAAAACAAGTATGTACACTAGATTAAATGAATATTAATGTACTTTCATATAAATTTAAATATACTTTTTGAATACTTATACTAATGGCTCTGTTAGGTTATATAGACCTACTGTCCTTCTAAAATATAAAAGTAATACAGCTAACAGTATGAAAAAAGACAGAGCTCTTGAAAGTACACATTCTAAATATCTAAATAGAACAAAAACAAGTAAGCTAAACTCAAAAAATCAAAGTTTAAATATAGACAGGAATTAGCTAATAACATTAAAGATATCCTTTCCCAAGCATTACATTTGTGTAAAGGCTTTCTATAACAAAACCACCAACTCACCCCCAATCAAGTTTCTGAAAAAATGCATTTTCTCAAATGAACAGGTGTACAGTGTAATACTTGTCTATTTAAACATTTTGGCATCTTTCAAGATAACATAAAAAAAACATTTTGTAGGAAAATATATGTTCTCTTTACCCTTTTTCGGGAATTGTAATAAATGAAACTAACCTGTTCATTTGTTTCAAGAACATTTCCATCCTAATGCATAAAGTAACTGCTGCTTTGGAGCGAGAGACATTATAGGATCCAATTAATGTGAAAGACATATTTAAATTTAAAAAACATCCTTTTTTGAAGGGGAACACTGTAAATGATAAAACCCTAATAAAACATTCCTGATGCTGAATACATGCTGAAAACAAGAATTGTTTTTAAAAACTGTCTTTTACAAATGATGACTCACCATCCATCTCGAGAGTCTGTAGTTGCATCATGAGAACAGCTGAAGCTATGAGGGAAGTTTTTTCCTTCAAGAGTTGGGGAAATTTTTCTCCCTCCAAAATCTTATAACTGACACAGGGACTGTAATTTAAAAGCTTTAAAAAAAACTATATACTGCCTTCACACAAGCAAGGAAAGAAAAAAAAACTATTTGACTGTTTTATCACTTATAGTAAATCTATAAATCTTGAAAGCCTGTCATAGCACAATATTATTTAAAACTTATCAGAATTAAAACAAAATAAATTCAAAACAAGTTATTGAAGTGAAATAGGATTAGGTCATAAAAAAAATCCTATATTAAAATATTGTCTAAAAAAATAACACTTTTGTATTCCATTGACAGTAAATATTATGATACAGTGTCAGGAAGCTTTTAAATTTTTTAAAAAAAATGTCTTTAGCATCTTTTTGAACACAAACCTTTTGTCATTAACTGTAAAAGACAAAGTATTTGGATGGCATAAAATCTTATCCCTTTTTTTATCAAGTCAGCACAATAGGGGCAATTTTTGTCTATTTATTTAATTTGAGGGAAGATTTTGGGGAAAAAAATAGTTTGTGAGACTTCCATATGAACTTTTTTTGTTTTAGCTGTTTCCAGGATCTGGAAAGTTCCTGAAATTTTAAATAACTTAGTATAAATAATCCTTGGTGTGGAAGAATCTTGCTTTGCACGAATGCTCTATGTGCTCTTTTACAATTATAGACTTTGAAGATGTTTCACAGTTTAACAATGTTTCAAAGATATTCTTAGTCACAGATAAAGTTTTGTTGTCATAAGATTCAGGAAACCACGAATAATGATGTTTTTTTTTGACTCCTGGCTTCCAAATCCAACAGTTTAGCTTGTATATCAGAAATAATCTTATCTTTAGATTAAGGTCACTTTCCAATAAATCTGTTTTAACTCTAAAGCTGAATTTCTTTTTTCAATCATATCCATTCTATCATTTATTTGTTTTAAAAGTTTTACTAAAGTCAAAATTGTTCTGAAAAGTTTTGGATAGCACATAGGCTTTAATGCTATTTTAGTTTTCTAAAAGGAAATTTAAACATTTAATCTTTATTACTTATTTTAAGTTTCAGTAGGTTGTTTAGATGTCCTTAGTCTTTTGAACTGGAATTTTTTTCAGGAGAGAGCATTGAAGAAAATTTGGCCTTTGTAGGCTGAGTCTCCATGGAGTCGGATTTTGTAGCCATGCCCAGAAAAAAGACAGGATTTCAGGAACCAGGAAAAACAGCAGCAGGTGTCCCAGCAGCAGAGAGAAAAAAATTTTTAAAAAAAAAGGTTCCAGAGTAAAAAAATCCAAATTGTAGTAAAAGAAAAAATTTTTAGAAAAAAAATGGGGAAAAAAATTGGTATAAAGTTGAAAAAAACAAAAGTTAAAAGCTGTGAGGAGCTCAAGGAAACAAAACTACCCCCTTTTATAAGCAACCCCCTAAGTGCTGTTAAATCAAGCCTCATGTTAGAGATGCATTTAAAAGTTTTCTTTTCCAAATTTCAGATTTAAGTTCATGCCCCCACCCCATGTTCAAAAATGGGAAAAAAATGGATGGATGGATGGATGGATGGATGGATGGATGGATGGATAAGATGGATGGAGGCACTATAAAAGCTTTTATGCATCTTTGAAAGCTGTTATGATTGGTCTTGCAGAAACAGTTATACATTTTTTGAATTTTAAATACAGAGTAACCAGTATGCATTGATTTAATAAAGGGCTTATTCTGGAAAATAAAGAAAAGACTGCATTATTAAAAAGTGGGTTTTCCAGGGAAAGATATGCAGTGAATGTTTTATGAAAACCCAAAAAAATCTGTTTTTATCAAATAAATGAAAGGGAAAGGGAAAGGGAAAGGGAAAGGGGGAAAGGGAAAGGGTAAGGGAAAGGGAAAGGGAAAGGGATAGGGAAAGGGTTAGGGTAAGGGAAAGGGATACGGAAAGGGTAAGGGAAAGGGAAAGGGGAAGGAAAGGAAGGAAGGAAGGAAGGAAAAGGATGT
This sequence comes from Protopterus annectens, assembly GCF_019279795.1. Classification (NCBI taxonomy): domain Eukaryota; kingdom Metazoa; phylum Chordata; order Ceratodontiformes; family Protopteridae; genus Protopterus; species Protopterus annectens. The sequence continues at coordinate 8,010 of NW_025049591.1, forward strand.
GACTAGCAAAGTTTGCACCCTGAAGTTGAAAAGCTGATCACTGCAGCTAAGATTATGGGGGGGGCATCTTTAGGAAGGAACTAGAGTTTTTATTTTTTTATTACAACAGTTTCCCGCCAGCAATATCAACTAATCGAAAGAGTTTTGCAGAGAAACCCAAAACAGGCAGCTCTCTGTTGGATTTAACCAATTGAATTTTTTTGAAGGGGGGGGGGTAATAAAGCTGCAAATTTTATTTAGGGGGCTTGAAGGGGGGTAAAATGCTCAAATAAGTGACAGGTGGAGTTTATTTTTTATTTATATGTAGATAAAAAAAGAAAGTTTGACTTTAATCTAAAAACCCAAAAAGAAAGAATACAAATGGTTAGCTTTTATCATCCATGTGCTAGTTTAGAACTGAATGTAGCTTTGTTTATTACCAAACCTCCTTTTATGTACTTTTAAATTTCATGTCCCTCAACCAGGTTGTGACTAACTATGTTTCAAGATTTTTTTTTTGGGGACTAACCAGATATGAAGATGATTATGCCATCTGATAAGACAATGATGAAGTAAACAGGAAGTTTGCTAATGAAGATAGTGAATGGGGGGGTGCAAATACTGAACCTGGTATTCTTTTAAGGGAAAAAATGCTGAGAAGTGATGCATCTGTTTTTTTTAAAAAATATTGTTAAAACACTGGCATGTAATTTGGTTTTTCCTTCCATTGCATTTCAGTGGTGGGGGGGCTACTTGATCAGATTTCCCAAGAAGACAAAGGGGGCACTGCCATTTACCCTACTGAGCAGACTGCCGGAAGATGGGGTTTTTATCCAGAGCAAACCCTGTATTTGCCTAAAAAAAATAAATATATTAAGCTGGAAGGCATCCTGGGTTTTTTTGTAAATAGGAAGTACAAAATTTTTTAGGGACTTTAGAGGTTTTATTTTTTATTCTTTTATGGGAATAGGTTAAAAATTTTAGAAAAGGGTAAAAAAACAAAAATTTTCTCCCAATGTGTTCTTCCCATAAAAGTATATGAAAAGAGAACAGAAAGAATAGCCTTTTAAAACTGGACTATAAACTGCACTGTTTATAGGAAGGAAAGGAGGGGGTTTTTAGACAAGAAGATTTACTTTGATTTATATTCTGTTGTTTTAACTTTAATTTTCACTGCCCTGTCGTTAGAAAGGGATAGATTTTAGACAGGCAAATTCTAGGCATCCCAAGGTCCCTAGTCAGCTATAAAGTCACATGGACTGCAAAGAACAATCCCTTTCTTTGTTTGGGTTTTAAGTGTGGGGGTTTCCTGGTAAGAAAATGTTTATTTGAAAGTGTTATTTTATTTCTTACCACTGTTTTTCACAGTTTATAGGAAGGAAGGGACAGCTTGTAGACAAGAAGATTTACTTTGATTTATATTTTACTGTTTTTTTAACTTTCATTAGTTATTGTTAAAAAAGGATATGTTTTAGACAGGGAAACTCTAGGCCCCCTAAGAGACTTAGTCATCTATAAAGTCACACAGACTGCATAGAGGCAATCCTGTTTTGGTTTGTGATTTACTGATCTTTACTGTTTAAAAGAATAAAGGCAAGTGATAGGGGAGAAGCTACTGCCCCATTCGCTGTCAATGTTTTCCCGCTTTTGTCTGACTTTCAGAACTTGTACAGTCAGAGCAATAACTTTACTCTACTTACTTGAGTATTTAGTAGTGCATGTATATATATATATATATATATATATATATTTTTTTTTTTTTATTTGATTTAAATTGATTTAAATCAATTTAATCATTAAATGAATTTAAGTGGATTTAAATTCTCTTGGAATTCTATGGTAACTGATTTTAATTTTTGTTTTATAATTTTTTATTAATTTGAACCTGAATATGGATTCCTTAAACTCCCCTTACTAATTTGCTAAACACAAATATGTTTGCAGTACAATAAATGATAATGTATGTTTAAAGGTAACACCTGATAACACTGGTGATCTGTGTCCCTCATGTAAAAAGTTGGATGATTTTCTTACTATTATCAGTAGTAAATCTATATTTACTGATGATAATTGCACTTGGGCAACCCCGGCTTGGAGAACTGTTGTGACATATATTAATGACTGGACTGGTGGGATAAATAATGTGAGGCAAAGAACAAATAGAACACATTTAGGAAATGATGTGTCTATTGTCTGTAAAGATCACTCAACTCCTATGAAATAAGATGATGCCCCTGACAACCTTGGAATTCTGGATGCAATTATACAGCAATCTGAGGATTCAGAGTGTTTAGAAGGAAATAACAAAAAAAAGGAAAGGAAGAAGCCACAACAAAACAAGGAAGAAAAGGAAACTGATAAATGTCTGCAAAGTAAAGAGAATATGTACTAAAAAAAGGGGACTGCTTTGTTATGTAACACACAGGTTATAGGCAATAACATTTGTCTATCAGAAAACCTTAAAGGGTTTCATAGAAAGGCAGAAGTTTTCCAAAAAAGAAGGTAGAAAAAAAAGGGCAGGGGAAAAAAAAAAACAAATCACAATTGAACATGAAAGGACTGACAAACAATTTTAAAAAAAAATGGAAAAAGGAAGGGGAACAAAGCCAGTATGAGAAAACATTTTCAAATGTAATACACAATAAAAACAGCGGGATTAATAAGACTAATGGTGATGAAGATCATTACTTTGTAATAATTGATAGTGCAGATATTACTGAATTAGAAGTTGAAGAGTCTTCAGATCTAGTCAGAAAAGATATTCTTGTAATTGCAGATTCAATTATTAGAGGAACTGATACATTTGTACAGAGATAATGAACATCAAATAGAGTTGGGCTTGCCAGGAGCAAAAATAGAGGACATGAGACAAGCCTTAGAGTGCCTTAATGTAAGGAAGTGATCATTCATGTCAGTACAAAGGATCTCATCTAAAGGGCTCTCTGACTGTTAGTAGGGAACTTACAGCCCTCTTAGATAAAAAGTTATGTACCTACCATAATGTTCCATGTTTGTTGTCCTTCATCTCCCCTTTCCCTTTTTAATGGTTGGATTAGAATCCCGGCCCGGCCGATTTACTATAGCTCGAGAGCTTATACTGGCTCGAGGCTAACCCCTATCCCAACATGCCTAGAAAAGCTACCCAGATCTCACTTGTGATAGCCCACTCTAGACAATCATAGTAAATGCAAATTTTACTAAGCTCTTACATTCAAGATTAGGAAGGAAAGAGGAAAAAAACAAAGCATAGTTAACTAACCTGCTTTGCCAACAGGAAACTCAGCCAGTGTAACCGAAAGGAATTGCTTTTGATCCTCCAAGAAGGGGGAAGAAGGTGGGTACATAACTTCTTTATGTTATGTTGTCCCATCTTGCCTTCATTCTTGCTGGTTGGAACTGCATCCCCAGCACCTGGTTCTTGGGTGGCTCACTGGAACAAACTCTTCAGGACCGTGGAACTAAAGGATGCCCTGCTTTAAAAACCACTTTGTAAAGAGAATAAGGCAAAGGGTTTCCCTTTCTCTGAAGTTTCTAAACATTTCAAAACATGGTCTAAGGGCCCTTGATGTCCTTTCTGGAACTTTTTTACAAAATCAAACAATAACTGATTTTCTGAAGCCCTTTATAAGGGATTTTGAAACTGGAGAACCTTGTTTATTGGAAAAATACAAACAATTGACTGATTTTTAATCTTTTTCCTTGAAAAAAAGAAATTTTTGGGGAAAAAAGGTGGGGTTTATCCTTTTTGTTTAAAGGGGAAAAATACGGGTAATGGGTGATTTTAAAACCTCTAACTATTTGGCAAAAGAAGGGTTTTAAGGGGGGATTTCTTTTTTTAAAGATGGTGGTGGGTGAAAGAAAAGAGAATTAAAACCCATTAGCGGGTATGGAAACCCAAAAAGGGTTTTCCGAAGAAAATTTCTGGGGGCAAGATGTTGCTTTCAAATGGAAGAACCAGGACTAAAACCAAGTTGAGGTCCCGGGGTTTCTTACGGGCCAAAAAGGGCTTACCTTGTAAGAACTCTCCCAGTTATGGGAATGTGTTAGAGCCAATTTTCACAGAAAATTGGAGTGGTAACCAGTTTGGGAAAAACGCAGCCTTGAAAGGGTTTAGAGGAAACAATAACTTTTGAACAGGAGCAAGAAGGGGTCAATATCAATTCTTTTAATAAGAGAAACAGAAACTCCCGGAGGGGCGTAGAGGGGATAGGATGAGTTGAACCAGGAAATGTTTGAGCCTGGTAAAAGGAAGTGGAAAAAAAGAGTCAGCAATTTGAAAAGGACACCCTGTGATGCCAGGGGGAAATGGTCCAGTTAAGGATCCCCAAAATAATGGTGGAGAAAAAAACCCAATCGAAACCGTAAGAACAATGAGGATGAGTTTTCCCCAGCCTTTCTTTTCAAGTTTTGGGGGTCAGAGGAAAGGTGGAAAGGCATAAATATCCCAGGCCCAATCTGAAAAGTCATCCCCGGGGGATTCCCAGTGGGGGAATCTGCATTTTGTTTTAGGGATCAAAAGAAAGCTGGTGGCCCCCCTTTCAAAAATCGTGCAATTTTTGTTAGGGAACCCCATACTAGGTTGTTGGTGTCCTTACACTTTTTCCATGGAATCTCAAAGAAGGTTTGGTAAAAGGCAGTATTAAATATTTTCAGCTGTAAATTTTTAAGGAAATTTTTATCCTAGTAGATTCTAATTTTTGTTTTTCATTCTTTGGCTAAATGTTGTTTTATTTTTTTATTTTTAAAAAGAATGGTTTTCCCCATCAAAACCCTTTTTTTTTTTTTTTCTGTTTTATTTTTTTTTTTTTTCTTGTTTTTTTTTTTTTTTTTCTTAAAAAAAAAAAAAAAAAAAAAACAAAAAAAAAAAAAAAAAAAAAAAAAGGTTTTTTAACCCCAAAAACTTCTTCTATAGCTTTTACTATTTCTTTTTCTGAATAACCTCTCTCTAAAAAAATCTAATTTTAATTGTGATAGGGCTGTATGCACATCTCTGTCATTAATATGTAGTCTTAAAGTTCTATATATCTGCCCTTTAAGTACATTGGGACTATGTCACGGGTGCATACTTCTTTTATGCAAAAGGGCATTCCTCTTGGTAGGTTTTACATAAATGCTACTAGATATTTGCATAAGTTCAGATTTCTTTAGTGTAACATCTAAAAACTCTATTTCATATTCAGAATAACGATAGGTAAATTTTAAGAAGTTAATTGTGTGTAAATATCTAATGAAATCCTCTAGAGTATTCTCATTTCCTTTCCATAGCAAAAAATATCATCCACAAAGCGGATATACCACATAATGTACTGACCATATTGATTGGACTCTGATAAAATAGATGTAAGTTCCCATTGTACTAGCACCAGGTACCTATTGATGGGATATTCAGTTTATTAGTGTGTATTTTTGAACAAATAAAAAAAGAGGAAGCAGACACAGCTGAAGGCTCCAAATATAAAAAATGCATTTATTAAAGAATAGTGAGTGCTTTTGCGTCCTTACACAGACACATCATCAGAGTTAAACATCTCGAGATAATCAACTAACATTTAAATACTGGCATTTAATTGATACACTGTGACATAATTTATTCAGAAAGTTAATCTAACCAATCATCTCATGTGGATAGTGAACAAAATCCAGCCATACAAATGGAAAACGTAAATAAATAATGTGGTACACTGTAAACATAATACATTTTAAAACATATCAAGCAATACATGTAATACATGGATAGTTGAATTGCAGTTAGTCAATTTGGTAAACATGATCTGAGTTTAGTTTAGATTTGAAAGTACAGTACTTGTATGTTTTTAATAATTTACCAAGATTTTGATTGTGTTCAGTCCACATGAAATGATTGGATAGCTTAATTTTATGAATGAATTACGTCAATCTTAAATGTCAGCTTAAATGTTTAAATTTAATTTAGATTTTAAGCATCTCCACAGAAGTGCTCACTATTCTTTAATAAATGCATTTTTATAACCTTTGGCCATGTTTGCTGACTCTCCTTTTATTTTCTTCTGGATTCATACTACAAAGGAGCTTCACCCACTCCCATTTAGGCTTTTTTTTTTTTTCCAAATTAACAGATTGCTTTTAAACTTTTAATTAAAGAAAAAA
>NW_025049592.1:0-5000 GCF_019279795.1 Protopterus annectens
TTATCAACGTTTGGCTGAATTTTTTGGGGGGTAATAAAAAATAAACCTTTTAAAGTATATATTTTTTTTCAAACTTTAAAAAAGGGGGAAAAAAAACAAAAAAAAGAATTCCATCTTTTTGAAAATCCTTTATATAATATTTATTTTTAAAACTAAAAGTTACAAAAGCATATCAAAGATAAATCCCCAGGTAACACACTTTGAAGTGCAATAATGTTCCCCGGGGGGGTGTTACAAAAATAATAGACCTACCAAGGGACAGAGTCTCTCCATATGTAGCATTCAGCTCACTATGGTCTTGGGTTGGCCTGTTATTCTCTGTAATGCCCAGCCTTTCAAGTATTATGGCTTGCATATCATACACTAGGTTTTTGTTGTCATTCCTTCAGCTTTTTTTGGGATACAGCGGAACTCCTCAGCTAATGATTAAAAATAAAAATTTCAAATGCCAAGGTGCCAGCTCGGCAACCTTCAACAAAGGCACACCCCATTCACATATCTTTAACACCACTCAAACTGGGGGATGCAGATTCCAACAGAAGGCACTCCACTGAGGGAATAAACCTTTGCTGTGGCTGAAAACACTACCACTGCACCACGGCTAGATCATAAACATACACTAGGAATTGTAGTATATAAAAATCCTCACATTAGATTATATCCAAATATTCTTGTATACTAAACCTAAACATCAAACACCTTAAAATGATTTAACATTTTAAAAACAGTCTTTAATAGGAAAAAGAAACCGAAGTGGGTTTAAAATCCAGTGTTCATGGCAAAACCCTTTTCAGCCTCTTTGAGAAAAATCTGGAAAAAAAGCCTTTTATATAAAAGTGGGACAAAGGCCCCAAAAAATAGGTAAAAATTTTTTAAATATTGCTCTTACAAATTTAAAAAAGCTGATAGAATTTTAAACGGGGTTTTGCATTAGCATAAAAATTTTTCTGAAGGGTTTAAAAAGTTTTAAAAAAAACTCAAATGTCGTCCATTATTTTCTAACTTCCAGCCTTTAATGATTTCCTACTAGTTTGCCAGAAAACCATAATATTATGAAAACGGGAACCCACAAATATGAAGGGCAAAAATTTGGGGACATTTCCTTGTGAAAAATCTTTTAAGTTGGGGAAAGGTAATAAGTTAAATGGCCCTTAGTGGGGCCTTGAAAAAAGATAGTTGAGATCCCCAAAGCCTTAAAGGTTGAAAAGGTTTTCCCAGTTCCCTTTTTCTTAAAAGGTTGAATTACAACCCCTTTCATTGTAGAAGTACTAAATAAAATTTAAACCCAAAGGGGGGAACATTTATCTGCATCATGTAAACTAGCTCGGGTTTTTCAAATTTAATAACAATCCTGGCCACCCTCTTCCTATTCTAAGAATCCCCTTTGTGTGGGAAACTAGTTTTAACATAGACACAATTTTTGGCTGAGTACCCCCATCCCCTTTCCCCCTGAAAACATTTAAATTTATTTCTAAACAGAAAAAACCCAATCCAAGAATCAGTCCGATCCTTTTTTAATCAGTTAAAGGGTTTTAAATTTAGGGGTTCCCCCTAACTATGAAGGTCTGGGAAAGACTGAAATGCTTTTTTGTGAACATGTAGCACATCCTTTCTTTTTGGGGGGGTTTTTTTTTTTTAAAAAAATTTAAGGGGGTTTTTTAAAATGTTGCCTTTTTTTTTAAAAAAAGGGTTTTTAAATTTTTTTAAAAAAAATCAAAGGGGGGGCCCCCCTTTAAAAACCCCGGGAATTTTAAATAAATTTAAAAGGGGGGTTTTTTTTTGGGGGGGTTTTTTTTCCCCCCCCAAAAAAAAAAACCCCCCTTTTTTAAAATTGGAAACAAATTTTAAAAAAAAAAAGGGGCTTTTCCCAATTAAAATTTTTTTTTGTTTCCCCCAATTTAATTTTAAAAAAAACCCCCAAAAAAAAGTCCTTTTTAAAAACCCTTTTAAAAAAAAAATTTTTTTTTAAAAATTTTTTTAAAAAAACCTTCAAAAATTTTAAAATTTATTTCCCAAACTTTAAAAATTTTTTTTTTTTTTTTTTTTAAAAAAAACTTTCCCAAAAAAAATTTTTTTTTTTATTTAATTTTTTTTTGGGGGTTTTTTTTTTTTTGGGTTGGGGTTTTTGGGGGGTTTTTTTTTTTTTTTTTGTTTTTTTTTTTTTTTGGGGGGTTTTTTTTGGGGTTTTTTTTTTTTTTACCCCTTTCCCCCCCTTTTTTTTTTTTTAAAAAATTTGGGGGTTTTTCCCCCCAAAAAAAAAAAAAAGGGGGAAAAAAAAACCCCCCTTTTTAAAGGGGGGGAAAAAAAAAATTTTTAAAACCCTTCATTTTTTGGAAAAAAGGCAAAATTTTTGGGGGGGGGTTTTTGGAAAAAGGGGGGGTAAAATTAAACCCGAAAATTTTTTTAAAAAAAAAACCCAAAAAGGGGAAAAGGGGGTAAAAAAAAAAATTTTTGGCCCCAAATTTAACCCCCCCCCTTTTTTAAATCCCATTTTTTAAAAAATTAAACCCCCCCCCCAAAAAATTTTTCCCCTTTTTTCCCCCTTTTTTAAAAAAACCCTTTTTTTGGGTTTTTTTTTAAAAATCCCAAAAAAAAAAGGGGTTTTTCCCCCCCCAAAAAAAAAATTTAAAATTTTTTTTTTTTGGTTTTTTTTCCCCCCCCCAAAAAAATTTTTTTTTAAAAAAAAAACCCCAAAAAAAATTTTTTTTAAAAAAAAAAAACCCCCTTTTTTAAAAATTTTTTTAAAAAAGGGGGGGGTTCCGGCCCCCCAAAAAATTTTTTCCTTTTTCTCTTAAAAAAAGGGGGAAAACCCAAAAATTTCCCCCTTTTTTTGGGCGTTAAAAACCCAAAAAAGGGTTTTCCCTTGCTTTAAAAACCCCCCCTTTTTTCCCCCGGGAAAAAAAAATAAGGGGTTTTTTTTTTCGGGGGGGAAAAAAAAATTCTTTTTTTGGGGCCCCCCCAAAAAAAAACCCCCCCCCCACCACAAAAGAAAAAAACCCCAAAAAATTTTTTTTTTTTAAAAAATTTTTAAATAAATTTTGGAAAAGGGAAAAAAAATTTTAAAAAAAAAATTTTTTTTTAAATTTTGGGGGTTTTTTTTTCCCCCCCTCTTTTTTTTTTTTTTTGGGGGGGTTTTAAAAAGGGGAAAGTTTTTTTTTTTAAAATTTTTTTTTTTCCGGATTTTAAAATTTTGAAAAAAGGGGCAAATTTAATTTTAATTTGGGAAAAAATTTTTTTTTTTTTTTTAAAGGCCTTTTTTTTTTTAAAAAAAAGGGGGAAAACCCCCCGGAAAATTTTTTAAATTTTGGGGGGGTTTTAAAAAAATTGGGAAAAAATTTTTTTTTTTTGGGGGGTTTTTTTTTTTTTTTTTTTGGGGTTTTTTTTTTTTTGGGGCCGTTTTTCCCCCCCCAATTAAAACCCCCAAAAAAAAAGGGGCCAAAAGAAAAACCCAAAAAAAATTTTAAAAAAAATTTTTTTAAAAAAACCTTTAAAAAATAAAATTTAAAAAATTTTCCCGGAAACCCCCCAAAAAAAATTTTCCCCCCCCAAATTTTTTAAAAAAAAACCTTTTTTTAATTTTTTAAAAATTTTTTTTTTTTTTTTTTTTTTCCCCTTTTTAAAAAAAAAAAACAAAAAATTTTTTCCCTTTTTTTTTTTTAAAAATTCTTTTAAAAAAAAAAATTTTTTAAATTTAAAAAAAACTTTTTTAAATTTAGACCATTTTGCCAAAAGGAAAAAACTTGTACCCCCTGCAAAATGTGTGTTGAACATCATCAGATGTTAAGGTAAGTTTGAAAAATGTCAGCAATTCGATTGTGAATTGTTGACTTTTTTTGTTTTGTTATTTTGATTGGTTGCTATTGTTAATTTCGATAATGTTTTTCGAGTAAGTAATTACTTGCAAAAATGTTTTCAAAATTTTCAAAATTTGATAGTAAACCGTTAACCCCTTCAAATCCCACTATACTCCAATACAAAACCCACTCAAAAATAAAAATGTTAACTGATTACCAGGATAGAAGTGAAACTAAGACTCATATGAATACTTTGAATCCCTCCCAAGCTGAATAAATATATCTGCATTAGACATGTGATCAAGAATGTCATCGCCGAGGGGCGTGGCCAAGGATGAACACAGGATAGCAGCAGATTTCTTCAGCTCCACCAATTTCATTACACTGACAGGAATTAATTACTTAAAAAATTAATTTTTGAAGTAATTTTCTTTCTAAATATGTTTGTTTTATATAGTTCTTGAACTATATCTAAAAAAGAAAGGAAATCTTAACAATATTCCTGTCAGAAATCACTTTGGAAATTTTCCTGTCAGTTTATCAGTCTGAAATGAGTTCCAGTAAGACAAATTCTCAAGACTCCAGCATCAAGAAAGAACTTCAGTCTCTGATAATTATAATCCAGCAACTTACTGCTAAGATGGATAAAATGGATACTAAAATAGACACCTTCATAGAAAAACTACAAAACAAATAGACTTGTTACATATAGACCTGCAACAACAGAAGATCCAGATGACAGGCATAGAAGAAGCTGTGAATGACATGGAAAATCGAATACAAGAAGAGGAAATCAACATTGAGTTTCTCCTGAAACAAAATACACATTTACAAACAAAGCTGGATGACCTGGAAAATAGATCTAGGCGCAATAACATTAGGATTTTTGGACTGCCAGAAAATATTGAAGGTAACAATATTACTTCTTTTTAAACAACATGGCTCCCTAAAACTTTAGACTTACCAGAAGCATTCTCTTTTGGTATCGAAAGTGCACATAGATCTATAACTAATACTAACTCTAACAAAAACTATCCTAGATCAGTTATAGTTAGATTTCTATCATCTTTTGATAAAGAGATGGTTCTTAAATCTGCTTGGGCTAAAGCTCCTGTTAAGATTAATGAGACAACTGTGCGTTTTGACAATGACTATTCTTCCATGGTAATAGCTAAAAGAAAAGTTTTTCTGCCACTAATAAGGGAG
>NW_025049592.1:10000-14730 GCF_019279795.1 Protopterus annectens
ATGCTAAGGCTGTGTGTAGTGGAATCAACTGTTGTGTAACAGAGTTAAGTTGGACCAATTTATTAATAAAAACCCCATATTGCCATATTGTTTTAATAAAAAAATGTACATTATATATACCTGTTCTTAAAATTATGTGCTTAAATTATGCATATATTTATACTTATCTGTTTATTTAATTTTTAAATCCTTGAGGCCTTATCTATTAATATGGGTTTAATACTTATGTATTCATTGAGCCCTGGAGGGGTATTTGATCTTAACAATAGTTGCCATCTAATTTCCTTCTGCAACAAAACATTTTTAATGTTACCCCCCCTAGAGTCCATTTTAATAATTTCCAAAATTCCAAACTTAAAATCTGTAAAACTTTCACATTCCAAAGAATGTTTAAACAAGGCACTTGTCTCCTTTCTCCTTTTGTGTAATCAATTTAATTTGTGCATTAACTTGCTTTGTATGGGAAAGAAAAGAAAAAATCTGATAGCAGAATGCACAGTATTTTGAATATATGCACTTTAAAGATTTTTGCTTACATACATTTCCTGTTCTTTGTGGTACGACCATATAAGGAAGAAATTCATTTATGGTGTACTTGTGTCATTAATTGTTCCAATTACAGGTTCAATTAACTAATCAATTTTAACAATTACTTTGTAAATTGTTTTAAAACAAAAATATAAAAACGAGAGGCACTGTGTATTCACTATTCTGATGAAGTCTGCTTGCAGCAGACGATAGCGCTGAATCTACTGAATTTCATTTGTGTTTATTAAAGAAGATTGTGGTCTGATCACGCGGAGTTTTATTTCACAGATATTCAAAGTAAATTAGACTCTTATAAACATAATAATAAAGAAAATATTATGGACAAGAAAGTTATTGAAGAAATAAACAAACTAAATGAGAAATACAAAGAAATTTTAACTCATAAAGTTAAAATAACTTTAGAGAAATACAAGTTTTTGTCTTATTCAATAAGCCCCAAATACTTACATAGACTTAAAAATAAAACAAAAAGGTTGAATAAACAAAACCATATCAAAGAAATCTTTTTCTCTAAGGAAAAAGAAGAATGTTTCTAGTATACCAGAAATACTAGATGAATTTAGAAATCACTTTCACAAAATTAACCATAATAACATTAACATGGAACCTAAAGATAAAAAAGGAGTTTATAACCACAAACATGAATAAAAAGCAATAAACAACAGATTAAACTATTGGACAAGAGTATTTCATATACAGAAGTTATTACACAAATAAATAAGCTTAAATCAAACAAAGCACTGGGTAATGATGGTATTATACCAGAGATATATAAAATCCTTTCTAAAAGTACATATTCATTAATACATAAGGTTTTTATTTTGGCCCAAACTGAGTTAATAACCCCATCTTAGCAATATACATTTATTTCGCCAATTTTAAAACCTAATAAAGATCCAACTAGATGTTCTTCATATCGGCCCATCTCATTACTTAATGTTGATTATAAAATGTTTATGAGTATTTTTGCTGATAGATTGAAGACAATCATCCCCGGCATTATAGATATAGATCAGACAGGCTTCATTGTAAATAGAAATACTTTTGATAATATAAGAAGAACTTTAACATTAATAGATTTTGCAAATAGGAAAAAGAAAGATTTAACACTTATTAGTCTTGATATAAGTTCAGCATTTGATTCAGTAAGTTGGGACTATCTGTTTACCTTAATGAAGTGCACAAACTTCTCAGATGCATTTGTAAATCTAACTGAGCATTTATATAAAGGAACGTTGGCTTATATTAAGGTAGGAACATGTTTCACAAAAATACCCATTTTAAAGGTACAAAACAAGGATGTCCACTTTCTCCACTATTATTCACTTTAGTAATGGAGCCTTGGGCTAATTTGATCAGAAACAGTACTGACATAGAGGGTTTTGAAATAGATGAAAATACAACATCCAAAATTCAACTTTTTGCAGATGATGTTCTAAGTACATCAGCAGGATCTAATTCTTCTATGCAGTCTCTATTTGATAACATGATGAATTTTAAAAGTATTTCTGGTTTAATATTCAATGAAGAAAAAACTAAAAAACTACCAATATATACCTAAAAATATTCTCATTAGTGATTTTACTAAATATGTACCCAATTCAGGTCAGATAACTTATTTAGGTATAATACTATCTAAAGATATTAAATCTATTATATATAATAATTATAATACCTGTTTTCTTAATATACAAAATCTTTTTTAATACCTGGAAAAATATGTTTTTACTATGGAGGAGAGACTTACAATTATTAAAATGATAATATTCTCCAAGATTTTATACTTAATACAATCAATAATACTTCCACCTACAAAAATAATTATCAAGAAACTGAATACACTAATGTTAAATTTCCTATGGGCACCTAATAGACCTAGGATTGCATTAAACATACTAATAGCTGGTCTCAAGGGTATTTCTTTTCCAGACTTTAATTTGTATACTATCTCTTCTATTGTAAAAGTTATTACTTTATTAATAGATCAGTCATATGTCACAAAATGGAAAGATTATTGGGAGATAATTAGTATGCACTTCATGAAAATCTCCTTAACACATAAAAATATGATTGTAAATAACTCCATGTTATGGTTACTAAAGGAATTTTGTGCTTACCTATTACACCTAAACATATGGTTTGTTACCCATTAAATATTGTAGTAGTTATAATGAACTTTATATTCATGCACCCTAAATATAGGGAATGGAATTTTTATTGTATTCCTATAATGTATACTCAGGATATGCTTTTGTCATCTACTTCTGAAGGAACTCATTTAGCTATAGATAATGATCTAAAAGTACTGGTATCAGTTGATATCTGATAATAAAGTTAAAAATCTAGATTTCTTAAAACAAGAATTTGATCTAAGAGAAACTTGCTGGTTAGAGGTTCATACCTTTAGACAACATCTCATTAATAAAATAGATCTAATGTCTATAACAGTTAAAGAATCTATTCCAACACTGATTGATTACTTGATATTAAATTTACAACATAAAAGTTTCTGATAAAGGTAAAACTTTCATACATACATAAAATTATCAGACAATAAACTTTTACAGTGTAGATTCATACTGAATTATTTCACTTCTATTAATAGGGACCCACCAAATCAACAAGATAAACAATATATTTTGGAATCTGCTTATAGAACTATGTCTTCCATTGTCTGGAGACTTTATACATGGAAATTTTTACATAGATCTTTTATACACCTTTGATGATGAATAAAATAAATAATAAAGATAATTTATGTAAGAGATGTAATGTAGAAATTAATGCTGACTGGGCTCATATGTTTTATGACTGTATAAAATTGAAAGAATACTGGAAGTCAATTAATGAATCTTTTGCAGGCTCTTTTTTACAGATAATTTCATTATTTCTAAATCTCTTATACATATTCAACACCTGTACCTCAAAGTGTTAAAAGGTTAAGCTTCCCTTGTTATGGTCTCATTCTAGCAGTGGCTAGGGAAAAATAATAACTAGAAATTGGATTTCAGATACACCTCCTTCTGTTCAATGAATTTAAAATGTTATGAATATAGTGTGCCAGTATGGGAAATAAAACACAATTAGGACAAGAACAAATAGAAAAACATCTTATTATATTGTATGGGATAATTTACAAAATTTGTTAAAAAATTTTAATTTCAATAGCATGGTATTTTAGTTTAATTAATTGATCTGATTGTAGTGGATGTCTTTGTAAATACTTTAGTTGTTTTGTTGAATATTATAATAATACCTATTTTTAATTACTTGTATAAAATTGTTATGATATTTCTCTTATACGTTAAAACAATAAACCTGTTTTGAAAAAAAAAGAATGTCATCGCCCACCAATTCCATTTCTACAACATAAACATTTAACAGAAATAAATAATATATAAAACAAATACAAATCTTCATTATCACAAGATCAGACCATTAAAAACCCTGAAATCACAAACAACAGTCTTATTATAATATATTACTACCTGTAATATATTCAATAAACTACTGATGGAGACTGCATCATTTAACTGAAGGTTAGAGGCAGCAGTATAAAACAGCTTCCACTACAGTTCCCCTAGAGTCAAAGAGAGTCACACTACCTCCAGAGGAGGTAAAAACACCCCCCTCCAAAAAAAAAAAAAAAAACCTAACTTTTTAAAATACGCACATTTAACAGAATGTTTATACAATGCATTATTTGTATCTTTCTCCCAGTACTATAAGTGTGTTGATAAATACAAAAATTCACTTGTCACTCTGTCTTCCTACATATGCCAGTCCCAGCTGCACCACAATTATATTTTCCTTTTACATAAAATCAGTGGAAAATTTTTATCTCAACCTACATTGTGTCCTTCGTGGGATATTATTGCACTGGCTGCAAGTGACAGATTCAGACATTTAGCAGCAGTCCATAGAACTACCTCTGTTAAGTTTTCTAATAATTACTTTAATATTGTTTCTATGTTTGAAACCAAATTAATTTCTGATCCCAGTTTTGATACCAAGTTGGAATTCCCCTATAAAAATATCCCAGTTTTGATCATGATCTCTTTTTTTCAACAAAAAATTCTTTGCAAGTATATGGCAAAATCAACTGTCTTAAAAGCCAGCCTCCATTTTTAAAAAATTTTCAAAAATTTTTTTAATGCTGTTTAAAACAGTATTGGGATACG
>NW_025049593.1:0-14139 GCF_019279795.1 Protopterus annectens
CGGGCATCCTTTTTAAAGTAGTATCAGTGATCACCATCCAGCATTCATTATATGTACTGATAGTATCAGTGATCACCCTCCAGCATTCATTATATGTACTGATAGTATCAGTGATCACCCTCCAGCATTCATTATATGTACTGATAGTATCAGTGATCACCCTCCAGCATTCATTATATGTACTGATAGTATCAGTGATCACCCTCCAGCATTCATTATATGTACTGATAGTATCAGTGATCACTCTCCAGCATTCATTATATGTACTGATAGTATCAGTGATCACCCTCCAGCATTCATTATATGTACTGATAGTATCAGTGATCACCCTCCAGCATTCATTATATGTACTGATAGTATCAGTGATCACCCTCCAGCATTCATTATATGTACTGATAGTATCAGTGATCACCCTCCAGCATTCATTATATGTACTGATAGTATCAGTGATCACCCTCCAGCATTCATTATATGTACTGATAGTATCAGTGATCACCCTCCAGCATTCATTATATGTACTGATAGTATCAGTGATCACTCTCCAGCATTCATTATATGTACTGATAGTATCAGTGATCACTCTCCAGCATTCATTATATGTACTGATAGTATCAGTGATCACCCTCCAGCATTCATTATATGTACTGATAGTATCAGTGATCACTCTCCAGCATTCATTATATGTACTGATAGTATCAGTGATCACCCTCCAGCATTCATTATATGTACTGATAGTATCAGTGATCACCCTCCAGCATTCATTATATGTACTGATAGTATCAGTGATCACCCTCCAGCATTCATTATATGTACTGATAGTATCAGTGATCACCCTCCAGCATTCATTATATGTACTGATAGTATCAGTGATCACCCTCCAGCATTCATTATATGTACTGATAGTATCAGTGATCACCCTCCAGCATTCATTATATGTACTGATAGTATCAGTGATCACCCTCCAGCATTCATTATATGTACTGATAGTATCAGTGATCACTCTCCAGCATTCATTATATGTACTGATAGTATCAGTGATCACTCTCCAGCATTCATTATATGTACTGATAGTATCAGTGATCACCCTCCAGCATTCATTATATGTACTGATAGTATCAGTGATCACCCTCCAGCATTCATTATATGTACTGATAGTATCAGTGATCACCCTCCAGCATTCATTATATGTACTGATAGTATCAGTGATCACCCTCCAGCATTCATTATATGTACTGATAGTATCAGTGATCACCCTCCAGCATTCATTATATGTACTGATAGTATCAGTGATCACCTCCAGCATTCATTATATGTACTGATAGTATCAGTGATCACCCTCCAGCATTCATTATATGTACTGATAGTATCAGTGATCACCCTCCAGCATTCATTATATGTACTGATAGTATCAGTGATCACCCTCCAGCATTCATTATATGTACTGATAGTATCAGTGATCACCCTCCAGCATTCATTATACATACTGATAGTATCAGTGATCACTCTCCAGCATTCATTATATGTACTGATAGTATCAGTGATCACCCTCCAGCATTCATTATATGTACTGATAGTATCAGTGATCACCCTCCAGCATTCATTATATGTACTGATAGTATCAGTGATCACCCTCCAGCATTCATTATATGTACTGATAGTATCAGTGATCACTCTCCAGCATTCATTATATGTACTGATAGTATCAGTGATCACCCTCCAGCATTCATTATATGTACTGATAGTATCAGTGATCACAACTGCAGCATTCATTATATGTACTGATAGTATCAGTGATCACTCTCCAGCATTCATTATATGTACTGATAGTATCAGTGATCACCCTCCAGCATTCATTATATGTACTGATAGTATCAGTGATCACCCTCCAGCATTCATTATATGTACTGATAGTATCAGTGATCACCCTCCAGCATTCATTATATGTACTGATAGTATCAGTGATCACCCTCCAGCATTCATTATATGTACTGATAGTATCAGTGATCACTCTCCAGCATTCATTATATGTACTGATAGTATCAGTGATCACCCTCCAGCATTCATTATATGTACTGATAGTATCAGTGATCACCCTCCAGCATTCATTATATGTACTGATAGTATCAGTGATCACCCTCCAGCATTCATTATATGTACTGATAGTATCAGTGATCACCCTCCAGCATTCATTATATGTACTGATAGTATCAGTGATCACCCTCCAGCATTCATTATATGTACTGATAGTATCAGTGATCACCCTCCAGCATTCATTATATGTACTGATAGTATCAGTGATCACCCTCCAGCATTCATTATATGTACTGATAGTATCAGTGATCACCCTCCAGCATTCATTATATGTACTGATAGTATCAGTGATCATGCTCCAGCATTCATTATATGTACTGATAGTATCAGTGATCACTCTCCAGCATTCATTATATGTACTGATAGTATCAGTGATCACCCTCCAGCATTCATTATATGTACTGATAGTATCAGTGATCACCCTCCAGCATTCATTATATGTACTGATAGTATCAGTGATCACCCTCCAGCATTCATTATATGTACTGATAGTATCAGTGATCACTCTCCAGCATTCATTATATGTACTGATAGTATCAGTGATCACCCTCCAGCATTCATTATATGTACTGATAGTATCAGTGATCACTCTCCAGCATTCATTATATGTACTGATAGTATCAGTGATCATCTTCCAGCATTCATTATATGTACTGATAGTATCAGTGATCACCCTCCAGCATTCATTATATGTACTGATAGTATCAGTGATCACTCTCCAGCATTCATTATATGTACTGATAGTATCAGTGATCACTCTCCAGCATTCATTATATGTACTGATAGTATCAGTGATCACCCTCCAGCATTCATTATATGTACTGATAGTATCAGTGATCACTCTCCAGCATTCATTATATGTACTGATAGTATCAGTGATCACTCTCCAGCATTCATTATATGTACTGATAGTATCAGTGATCACCCTCCAGCATTCATTATATGTACTGATAGTATCAGTGATCACCCTCCAGCATTCATTATATGTACTGATAGTATCAGTGATCACCCTCCAGCATTCATTATATGTACTGATAGTATCAGTGATCACTCTCCAGCATTCATTATATGTACTGATAGTATCAGTGATCACCCTCCAGCATTCATTATATGTACTGATAGTATCAGTGATCACTCTCCAGCATTCATTATATGTACTGATAGTATCAGTGATCACCCTCCAGCATTCATTATATGTACTGATAGTATCAGTGATCACCCTCCAGCATTCATTATATGTACTGATAGTATCAGTGATCACCTCCAGCATTCATTATACGTACTGATAGTATCAGTGATCACCCTCCAGCATTCATTATATGTACTGATAGTATCAGTGATCACCCTCCAGCATTCATTATATGTACTGATAGTATCAGTGATCACCCTCCAGCATTCATTATATGTACTGATAGTATCAGTGATCACCCTCCAGCATTCATTATATGTACTGATAGTATCAGTGATCACCCTCCAGCATTCATTATATGTACTGATAGTATCAGTGATCACCCTCCAGCATTCATTATATGTACTGATAGTATCAGTGATCCCCTCCAGCATTCATTATATGTACTGATAGTATCAGTGATCACCCTCCAGCATTCATTATATGTACTGATAGTATCAGTGATCACCCTCCAGCATTCATTATATGTACTGATAGTATCAGTGATCACCCTCCAGCATTCATTATATGTACTGATAGTATCAGTGATCACCCTCCAGCATTCATTATATGTACTGATAGTATCAGTGATCACCCTCCAGCATTCATTATATGTACTGATAGTATCAGTGATCACTCTCCAGCATTCATTATATGTACTGATAGTATCAGTGATCACTCTCCAGCATTCATTATATGTACTGATAGTATCAGTGATCACCCTCCAGCATTCATTATATGTACTGATAGTATCAGTGATCACCCTCCAGCATTCATTATATGTACTGATAGTATCAGTGATCACCCTCCAGCATTCATTATATGTACTGATAGTATCAGTGATCACTCTCCAGCATTCATTATATGTACTGATAGTATCAGTGATCACCCTCCAGCATTCATTATATGTACTGATAGTATCAGTGATCACCCTCCAGCATTCATTATATGTACTGATAGTATCAGTGATCACCCTCCAGCATTCATTATATGTACTGATAGTATCAGTGATCACTCTCCAGCATTCATTATACATACTGATAGTATCAGTGATCACCCTCCAGCATTCATTATATGTACTGATAGTATCAGTGATCACCCTCCAGCATTCATTATATGTACTGATAGTATCAGTGATCACCCTCCAGCATTCATTATATGTACTGATAGTATCAGTGATCACCCTCCAGCATTCATTATATGTACTGATAGTATCAGTGATCACCCTCCAGCATTCATTATATGTACTGATAGTATCAGTGATCACCCTCCAGCATTCATTATATGTACTGATAGTATCAGTGATCACTCTCCAGCATTCATTATATGTACTGATAGTATCAGTGATCACCCTCCAGCATTCATTATATGTACTGATAGTATCAGTGATCACCTCCAGCATTCATTATATGTACTGATAGTATCAGTGATCACTCTCCAGCATTCATTATATGTACTGATAGTATCAGTGATCACCCTCCAGCATTCATTATATGTACTGATAGTATCAGTGATCACCCTCCAGCATTCATTATATGTACTGATAGTATCAGTGATCACCCTCCAGCATTCATTATATGTACTGATAGTATCAGTGATCACCCTCCAGCATTCATTATATGTACTGATAGTATCAGTGATCACCCTCCAGCATTCATTATATGTACTGATAGTATCAGTGATCACCCTCCAGCATTCATTATATGTACTGATAGTATCAGTGATCAACCTCCAGCATTCATTATATGTACTGATAGTATCAGTGATCACCCTCCAGCATTCATTATATGTACTGATAGTATCAGTGATCACCCTCCAGCATTCATTATATGTACTGATAGTATCAGTGATCACCCTCCAGCATTCATTATATGTACTGATAGTATCAGTGATCACCCTCCAGCATTCATTATATGTACTGATAGTATCAGTGATCACTCTCCAGCATTCATTATATGTACTGATAGTATCAGTGATCATCTCCAGCATTCATTATATGTACTGATAGTATCAGTGATCACCCTCCAGCATTCATTATATGTACTGATAGTATCAGTGATCACTCTCCAGCATTCATTATATGTACTGATAGTATCAGTGATCACCCTCCAGCATTCATTATATGTACTGATAGTATCAGTGATCACTCTCCAGCATTCATTATATGTACTGATAGTATCAGTGATCACCCTCCAGCATTCATTATATGTACTGATAGTATCAGTGATCACCCTCCAGCATTCATTATATGTACTGATAGTATCAGTGATCACCCTCCAGCATTCATTATATGTACTGATAGTATCAGTGATCACTCTCCAGCATTCATTATATGTACTGATAGTATCAGTGATCACCCTCCAGCATTCATTATATGTACTGATAGTATCAGTGATCACTCTCCAGCATTCATTATATGTACTGATAGTATCAGTGATCACTCTCCAGCATTCATTATATGTACTGATAGTATCAGTGATCACCCTCCAGCATTCATTATATGTACTGATAGTATCAGTGATCACCCTCCAGCATTCATTATATGTACTGATAGTATCAGTGATCACCCTCCAGCATTCATTATATGTACTGATAGTATCAGTGATCACCCTCCAGCATTCATTATATGTACTGATAGTATCAGTGATCACCCTCCAGCATTCATTATATGTACTGATAGTATCAGTGATCACCCTCCAGCATTCATTATATGTACTGATAGTATCAGTGATCACCCTCCAGCATTCATTATATGTACTGATAGTATCAGTGATCACTCTCCAGCATTCATTATATGTACTGATAGTATCAGTGATCACCCTCCAGCATTCATTATATGTACTGATAGTATCAGTGATCACCCTCCAGCATTCATTATATGTACTGATAGTATCAGTGATCACTCTCCAGCATTCATTATATGTACTGATAGTATCAGTGATCACTCTCCAGCATTCATTATATGTACTGATAGTATCAGTGATCACCCTCCAGCATTCATTATATGTACTGATAGTATCAGTGATCACTCTCCAGCATTCATTATATGTACTGATAGTATCAGTGATCACTCTCCAGCATTCATTATATGTACTGATAGTATCAGTGATCACCCTCCAGCATTCATTATATGTACTGATAGTATCAGTGATCACTCTCCAGCATTCATTATATGTACTGATAGTATCAGTGATCACCCTCCAGCATTCATTATATGTACTGATAGTATCAGTGATCACTCTCCAGCATTCATTATATGTACTGATAGTATCAGTGATCACCCTCCAGCATTCATTATATGTACTGATAGTATCAGTGATCACCCTCCAGCATTCATTATATGTACTGATAGTATCAGTGATCACCCTCCAGCATTCATTATATGTACTGATAGTATCAGTGATCACCCTCCAGCATTCATTATATGTACTGATAGTATCAGTGATCATCCTCCAGCATTCATTATACGTACTGATAGTATCAGTGATCACCCTCCAGCATTCATTATATGTACTGATAGTATCAGTGATCACCTCCAGCATTCATTATATGTACTGATAGTATCAGTGATCACCCTCCAGCATTCATTATATGTACTGATAGTATCAGTGATCACCCTCCAGCATTCATTATATGTACTGATAGTATCAGTGATCACCCTCCAGCATTCATTATATGTACTGATAGTATCAGTGATCACCCTCCAGCATTCATTATATGTACTGATAGTATCAGTGATCACCCTCCAGCATTCATTATATGTACTGATAGTATCAGTGATCACCCTCCAGCATTCATTATATGTACTGATAGTATCAGTGATCACCTTCCAGCATTCATTATATGTACTGATAGTATCAGTGATCACCCTCCAGCATTCATTATATGTACTGATAGTATCAGTGATCACCCTCCAGCATTCATTATATGTACTGATAGTATCAGTGATCACCCTCCAGCATTCATTATATGTACTGATAGTATCAGTGATCACTCTCCAGCATTCATTATATGTACTGATAGTATCAGTGATCACCCTCCAGCATTCATTATATGTACTGATAGTATCAGTGATCACCCTCCAGCATTCATTATATGTACTGATAGTATCAGTGATCACCCTCCAGCATTCATTATATGTACTGATAGTATCAGTGATCACCCTCCAGCATTCATTATATGTACTGATAGTATCAGTGATCACTCTCCAGCATTCATTATATGTACTGATAGTATCAGTGATCACCCTCCAGCATTCATTATATGTACTGATAGTATCAGTGATCACTCTCCAGCATTCATTATATGTACTGATAGTATCAGTGATCACCCTCCAGCATTCATTATATGTACTGATAGTATCAGTGATCACCCTCCAGCATTCATTATATGTACTGATAGTATCAGTGATCACCCTCCAGCATTCATTATATGTACTGATAGTATCAGTGATCACCCTCCAGCATTCATTATATGTACTGATAGTATCAGTGATCACCCTCCAGCATTCATTATATGTACTGATAGTATCAGTGATCACCCTCCAGCATTCATTATATGTACTGATAGTATCAGTGATCACTCTCCAGCATTCATTATATGTACTGATAGTATCAGTGATCACCCTCCAGCATTCATTATATGTACTGATAGTATCAGTGATCACTCTCCAGCATTCATTATATGTACTGATAGTATCAGTGATCATCTTCCAGCATTCATTATATGTACTGATAGTATCAGTGATCACCCTCCAGCATTCATTATATGTACTGATAGTATCAGTGATCACTCTCCAGCATTCATTATATGTACTGATAGTATCAGTGATCACCCTCCAGCATTCATTATATGTACTGATAGTATCAGTGATCACCCTCCAGCATTCATTATATGTACTGATAGTATCAGTGATCACCCTCCAGCATTCATTATATGTACTGATAGTATCAGTGATCACCCTCCAGCATTCATTATATGTACTGATAGTATCAGTGATCACTCTCCAGCATTCATTATATGTACTGATAGTATCAGTGATCACCCTCCAGCATTCATTATATGTACTGATAGTATCAGTGATCACTCTCCAGCATTCATTATATGTACTGATAGTATCAGTGATCACCCTCCAGCATTCATTATATGTACTGATAGTATCAGTGATCACCCTCCAGCATTCATTATATGTACTGATAGTATCAGTGATCACCCTCCAGCATTCATTATATGTACTGATAGTATCAGTGATCACCTCCAGCATTCATTATATGTACTGATAGTATCAGTGATCACCCTCCAGCATTCATTATATGTACTGATAGTATCAGTGATCACCCTCCAGCATTCATTATATGTACTGATAGTATCAGTGATCACCCTCCAGCATTCATTATATGTACTGATAGTATCAGTGATCACCCTCCAGCATTCATTATATGTACTGATAGTATCAGTGATCACTCTCCAGCATTCATTATATGTACTGATAGTATCAGTGATCACTCTCCAGCATTCATTATATGTACTGATAGTATCAGTGATCACCTCCAGCATTCATTATATGTACTGATAGTATCAGTGATCACTCTCCAGCATTCATTATATGTACTGATAGTATCAGTGATCACTCTCCAGCATTCATTATATGTACTGATAGTATCAGTGATCACCCTCCAGCATTCATTATATGTACTGATAGTATCAGTGATCACCTCCAGCATTCATTATATGTACTGATAGTATCAGTGATCACCCTCCAGCATTCATTATATGTACTGATAGTATCAGTGATCACCCTCCAGCATTCATTATATGTACTGATAGTATCAGTGATCACCCTCCAGCATTCATTATATGTACTGATAGTATCAGTGATCACCCTCCAGCATTCATTATATGTACTGATAGTATCAGTGATCATCTCCAGCATTCATTATATGTACTGATAGTATCAGTGATCACCCTCCAGCATTCATTATATGTACTGATAGTATCAGTGATCACCCTCCAGCATTCATTATATGTACTGATAGTATCAGTGATCACTCTCCAGCATTCATTATATGTACTGATAGTATCAGTGATCACCCTCCAGCATTCATTATATGTACTGATAGTATCAGTGATCACCCTCCAGCATTCATTATATGTACTGATAGTATCAGTGATCACCCTCCAGCATTCATTATATGTACTGATAGTATCAGTGATCACCCTCCAGCATTCATTATATGTACTGATAGTATCAGTGATCACCCTCCAGCATTCATTATATGTACTGATAGTATCAGTGATCACTCTCCAGCATTCATTATATGTACTGATAGTATCAGTGATCACTCTCCAGCATTCATTATATGTACTGATAGTATCAGTGATCACCCTCCAGCATTCATTATATGTACTGATAGTATCAGTGATCACCCTCCAGCATTCATTATATGTACTGATAGTATCAGTGATCACCCTCCAGCATTCATTATATGTACTGATAGTATCAGTGATCACCCTCCAGCATTCATTATATGTACTGATAGTATCAGTGATCACCTCCAGCATTCATTATATGTACTGATAGTATCAGTGATCACTCTCCAGCATTCATTATATGTACTGATAGTATCAGTGATCACTCTCCAGCATTCATTATATGTACTGATAGTATCAGTGATCACCCTCCAGCATTCATTATATGTACTGATAGTATCAGTGATCACCCTCCAGCATTCATTATATGTACTGATAGTATCAGTGATCACCCTCCAGCATTCATTATATGTACTGATAGTATCAGTGATCACCCTCCAGCATTCATTATATGTACTGATAGTATCAGTGATCACCCTCCAGCATTCATTATATGTACTGATAGTATCAGTGATCACCTCCAGCATTCATTATACATACTGATAGTATCAGTGATCAACCTCCAGCATTCATTATATGTACTGATAGTATCAGTGATCACTCTCCAGCATTCATTATATGTACTGATAGTATCAGTGATCACCCTCCAGCATTCATTATATGTACTGATAGTATCAGTGATCACCTCCAGCATTCATTATATGTACTGATAGTATCAGTGATCACCCTCCAGCATTCATTATATGTACTGATAGTATCAGTGATCACCCTCCAGCATTCATTATATGTACTGATAGTATCAGTGATCACCCTCCAGCATTCATTATATGTACTGATAGTATCAGTGATCACTCTCCAGCATTCATTATATGTACTGATAGTATCAGTGATCACCCTCCAGCATTCATTATATGTACTGATAGTATCAGTGATCACCCTCCAGCATTCATTATATGTACTGATAGTATCAGTGATCACTCTCCAGCATTCATTATATGTACTGATAGTATCAGTGATCACTCTCCAGCATTCATTATATGTACTGATAGTATCAGTGATCACCCTCCAGCATTCATTATATGTACTGATAGTATCAGTGATCACTCTCCAGCATTCATTATATGTACTGATAGTATCAGTGATCACCCTCCAGCATTCATTATATGTACTGATAGTATCAGTGATCACCCTCCAGCATTCATTATATGTACTGATAGTATCAGTGATCACCTCCAGCATTCATTATATGTACTGATAGTATCAGTGATCACCCTCCAGCATTCATTATATGTACTGATAGTATCAGTGATCACCCTCCAGCATTCATTATATGTACTGATAGTATCAGTGATCACCCTCCAGCATTCATTATACATACTGATAGTATCAGTGATCACTCTCCAGCATTCATTATACATACTGATAGTATCAGTGATCACCCTCCAGCATTCATTATATGTACTGATAGTATCAGTGATCACCCTCCAGCATTCATTATACATACTGATAGTATCAGTGATCACTCTCCAGCATTCATTATATGTACTGATAGTATCAGTGATCACTCTCCAGCATTCATTATATGTACTGATAGTATCAGTGATCACTCTCCAGCATTCATTATATGTACTGATAGTATCAGTGATCACTCTCCAGCATTCATTATATGTACTGATAGTATCAGTGATCACCCTCCAGCATTCATTATATGTACTGATAGTATCAGTGATCACCCTCCAGCATTCATTATATGTACTGATAGTATCAGTGATCACCCTCCAGCATTCATTATATGTACTGATAGTATCAGTGATCACCCTCCAGCATTCATTATACATACTGATAGTATCAGTGATCACCCTCCAGCATTCATTATATGTACTGATAGTATCAGTGATCACTCTCCAGCATTCATTATATGTACTGATAGTATCAGTGATCACCCTCCAGCATTCATTATATGTACTGATAGTATCAGTGATCACCCTCCAGCATTCATTATATGTACTGATAGTATCAGTGATCACCCTCCAGCATTCATTATATGTACTGATAGTATCAGTGATCACCCTCCAGCATTCATTATATGTACTGATAGTATCAGTGATCACCCTCCAGCATTCATTATATGTACTGATAGTATCAGTGATCACCTTCCAGCATTCATTATATGTACTGATAGTATCAGTGATCACCCTCCAGCATTCATTATATGTACTGATAGTATCAGTGATCACTCTCCAGCATTCATTATATGTACTGATAGTATCAGTGATCACCCTCCAGCATTCATTATATGTACTGATAGTATCAGTGATCACCCTCCAGCATTCATTATATGTACTGATAGTATCAGTGATCACCCTCCAGCATTCATTATATGTACTGATAGTATCAGTGATCACCCTCCAGCATTCATTATATGTACTGATAGTATCAGTGATCACCCTCCAGCATTCATTATATGTACTGATAGTATCAGTGATCACCCTCCAGCATTCATTATATGTACTGATAGTATCAGTGATCACCCTCCAGCATTCATTATATGTACTGATAGTATCAGTGATCACTCTCCAGCATTCATTATATGTACTGATAGTATCAGTGATCACCCTCCAGCATTCATTATATGTACTGATAGTATCAGTGATCACCCTCCAGCATTCATTATATGTACTGATAGTATCAGTGATCACCCTCCAGCATTCATTATATGTACTGATAGTATCAGTGATCACTCTCCAGCATTCATTATATGTACTGATAGTATCAGTGATCACCCTCCAGCATTCATTATATGTACTGATAGTATCAGTGATCACTCTCCAGCATTCATTATATGTACTGATAGTATCAGTGATCACTCTCCAGCATTCATTATATGTACTGATAGTATCAGTGATCACCCTCCAGCATTCATTATATGTACTGATAGTATCAGTGATCACCCTCCAGCATTCATTATATGTACTGATAGTATCAGTGATCACCCTCCAGCATTCATTATATGTACTGATAGTATCAGTGATCACCCTCCAGCATTCATTATATGTACTGATAGTATCAGTGATCACCCTCCAGCATTCATTATATGTACTGATAGTATCAGTGATCACCCTCCAGCATTCATTATATGTACTGATAGTATCAGTGATCACCCTCCAGCATTCATTATATGTACTGATAGTATCAGTGATCACCCTCCAGCATTCATTATATGTACTGATAGTATCAGTGATCACTCTCCAGCATTCATTATATGTACTGATAGTATCAGTGATCACCCTCCAGCATTCATTATATGTACTGATAGTATCAGTGATCACCCTCCAGCATTCATTATATGTACTGATAGTATCAGTGATCACCCTCCAGCATTCATTATATGTACTGATAGTATCAGTGATCACCCTCCAGCATTCATTATATGTACTGATAGTATCAGTGATCACCCTCCAGCATTCATTATATGTACTGATAGTATCAGTGATCACCCTCCAGCATTCATTATATGTACTGATAGTATCAGTGATCACCCTCCAGCATTCATTATACATACTGATAGTATCAGTGATCACTCTCCAGCATTCATTATATGTACTGATAGTATCAGTGATCACCCTCCAGCATTCATTATATGTACTGATAGTATCAGTGATCACCCTCCAGCATTCATTATATGTACTGATAGTATCAGTGATCACTCTCCAGCATTCATTATATGTACTGATAGTATCAGTGATCACCCTCCAGCATTCATTATATGTACTGATAGTATCAGTGATCACCCTCCAGCATTCATTATATGTACTGATAGTATCAGTGATCACCCTCCAGCATTCATTATATGTACTGATAGTATCAGTGATCACCTCCAGCATTCATTATATGTACTGATAGTATCAGTGATCACCCTCCAGCATTCATTATATGTACTGATAGTATCAGTGATCACCCTCCAGCATTCATTATATGTACTGATAGTATCAGTGATCACCCTCCAGCATTCATTATACACTGATAGTATCAGTGATCACCCTCCAGCATTCATTATATGTACTGATAGTATCAGTGATCACTCTCCAGCATTCATTATATGTACTGATAGTATCAGTGATCACCCTCCAGCATTCATTATATGTACTGATAGTATCAGTGATCACCCTCCAGCATTCATTATATGTACTGATAGTATCAGTGATCACCCTCCAGCATTCATTATATGTACTGATAGTATCAGTGATCACCCTCCAGCATTCATTATATGTACTGATAGTATCAGTGATCACCCTCCAGCATTCATTATACATACTGATAGTATCAGTGATCACCCTCCAGCATTCATTATATGTACTGATAGTATCAGTGATCACTCCAGCATTCATTATATGTACTGAAAGCATCAGTGATCACTCTCCAGCATTCATTATATGTACTGATAGTATCAGTGATCACTGTCTAGCATTCTTTATAAGGTACCTCCACATTTATATTTAAATTTTAATTGC
>NW_025049594.1:0-2500 GCF_019279795.1 Protopterus annectens
CCGAACCACATCTTCTTTTGCCCTCTCTGGTTTCCTTGAGAAGACCTTTGAGGAGAGCAGAGAAGCGGATTTCAATTCTACAGACAGCGTCTTCCCATCTTTTTTCGCTTCTGGAGTAGCGTGATTGCGGATGGTTTTGCCAGAATAGTGTGCAAGACACTCACAAGGGAGCATTCACAGTAGGATGCCTTACAGGGCCTTCATAAAGATGGAGCCAGGCGTGGCACCGCAAGGTGACCTGTGCACCGCTGGCACTAGCCACCCATTCCGTGGCATGGGAGAGAAGCCACATAGAAGTGTTTGCTATTGACTTTAGAGTGGCCATACAAGCCAGGAAAGTCCGTTTGTCCTCGGCCGCCATGGACTCTGGGGGAGACCCAGCATACTCATCAGATCCCGCTGAAAACCACAATTACGGTGGTGCTGTTGTGAGTAATTCAGCACCCTTATAGAAAAGGTATGCTGAAGCAAACATCTGCTTTCCCAATACAGTCCATCATCCGTGACTCCTTATCAGGAGGGAGGATGGACAGAGAATTTCTTGTGCAAAGTTCCTTCTTGGTGGCAGCCACCACCACTCATGGCATCTACCCGATTGAGAACCTTTTATTCACACACCGGCTGGTCAGAAGGGGACTAAGAATTTTATCCAGTCTCCTGAGGGATTGGCTCCCAGCAACCGCCCCTTCCAAGCCCTGGTAGTAATCAAGTTTTCCAGGGGGTCGGCCGGGGGGGACACCCAAGAGGTAGAAGGGCCTGCGTCGAACGCCTCCAGAAACACAGACTCATCCAAGGAAGGTTTCTGGGCTGACCACCCCCCTCTTATGCGCAGCATCTCCATAATGTCTCCAAAGGAGACGTCCTCTGGGGGTGACCTGGGGGAACCTTCCTCTAAGTCCGTGCCCTCCGTGAGGGACTCGAGGGGAGTCCAAGTGCCTCCTCTTACACTATCGTTTGTGAGGGACCTCCTTGGTGGGGCTGTCCGAGGAGGGCTCACCAAAGGGGTCCTGTTCCTCTAAGGGAACTAACTGGGGCACAGACGCAGGCTTTGGTCCCTGGAGCTCAGACGATGTGAAGACAGGCCCATATGCGAGGGAGTTGAAAAGACCAGATCCGTAGCATGGACTGAGGGAACTTTGAATCCCTCGACAGCACCCTCTCCCACCACATCGACGGTCAAGTGAACCCACTCTCCCCTGGCTCTGAGAGTAGTCCCTCAGCTCCAGGCGGAGGACACGATTGTAGGAGCCGACGCTGATCATCTCGGGAAGCGGGTGTGCTCCGACAGCAATGGAGCCGAAGACGCACTCACCCCTGCGGATCCGAAGCTCGGCTCTCAACCCCGAGAGCTCAGATCCGAAAGCTGACCCGATAAACTCGAGGATAAGGCCGGCGGTGAAGTAGCAACTACTATGGGAGCAGACTCCCTGGCTCCGAGACGACTCAGATCCACGGCTCCGAAACCAGATAGTGGATCGGAGAAGGAGTGATGGGTGCAAAGAAAGGGGCTGAGCTCCCTCCCGGAGTGGGGGGAGGCAGGAGCACTCCCATCTGCATCTGGGCCTGCAGGAATCGACGCATCACACGGTCCATATCTGCATCGGACAGACTCCTGGTCGACCTGAAAGAAGTCATCGAAGCAGGTCGGGAAGGCCTCCTAGACGACCTCGAAGGTGACTGGGACTCCTCCTCCAGCTCCGGAGAGAAGCGTGGAGAACGGAGCCGAGGGGAAGACCTGAAACCCTCACGGGGAACAAGACAATTTAGCTGGTGGACCCGAAGGAACT
This sequence comes from Protopterus annectens, assembly GCF_019279795.1. Lineage (NCBI taxonomy): Eukaryota > Metazoa > Chordata > Ceratodontiformes > Protopteridae > Protopterus > Protopterus annectens. The sequence continues at coordinate 1,788 of NW_025049594.1, forward strand.
GATTCTGACCAACATGGCGGCTTGCCGGAAACATGTGCTTAATATCCCGCTCCTTCTCTCTCTGTCTCTTCTCTTTACTGGAAGAGTCCCCCTCTCCCTGGTAAGCAGCGGGAGGTTGAGTCCCAGCCAGGGGAGGGGGAGCTGAAGGCTGGACAGTCGTGAGCCATTGACTGGCATGCCTACTGAGGAAGAAGGAGGAAGAAGAAAACGGGGCAAGAGTCCCACCAGGATTAGCTTGTTTCTCCTGTCCCTCAGAGACAGGGGGTTAAAGGCTGCACAAATCTGGCAGCCCGATGTTAAGTGGGCTACCCCCCAGGTGAAGTTAAGAACGCACTGAGTGTAGCCAGCTATCCGCTGGGAGACAGCTATGACTACACTCAGCACATTTTGAAAAAATGGCCTTGGGGCCCTCGGCCATCACACACAAGCACACACCCTGACACACAGTAAGGGGAAGGGGAAAAAAACACTAATTTACTACTAAATACAACTAAAACAAGGTTTAACTAAACTATGGGTTTACTGTACACACACACACACACACACACACACACATACCGAAAAAACTATTTTTCTAAGAAAAATACTCCTAAATTCCTCTCACCTAAAACGCTAAGAGCTCATCCCTAATGCTTCAGAAGCCACGGCAAACGTGATCTGGGGACTGGAGGGAGGTAGCAGGAAATTATGGGTAAGGGGGAGGAGCTGAGAGC
>NW_025049595.1:0-13051 GCF_019279795.1 Protopterus annectens
TTTTTCCCAAAAATGCTCAAACCTAACACTCTTCAAGAGAAACCTTGACGAGTGGATGGGAAACAGAAAGTTTACCCCAGGGGGATCACTTCAGTAGCTCTGCTGAACAGAGGCACAGGGAACTAATCTAAGGGGGCGGTAAAAGCCAACACATTCTGGCTAGGATTATAAATGCCTTCAGGTAGATAGCCTAGTACCTACCTATGAACCTATGAACTTAACAAGCGCACTTATTTTGCCAATAGTATTTGAAAGGGAATTATTGCAGATCATTTTTTTTAATTTTTACAGGGTTCTAGATTAAAACCAGTAAAAAGAGGAGTTTTGTTTGTAACTAAAGAGGAAGGAGATTTAGGGTTAATTGACCCAATGGTATATGCGGCTTCATTAATTTGTACAAAGCGTTGAAGTAGATACATGAAAAAGATGAGAGGTTAGTAGTAAAACTGTATAAATATAAGTATGATAAATTTTGGGTTGTGGTACAAAAGAGTAAACGAAAAAAACTAAAGTGCATAAATGAATAAATAAAATGTAACAAGAAAAAAATATTTTTATGGAAAATAAAGATTGATGATATAGAAAAATATAGAAAAGTATGGTATAAGAATGTAATGATGAAACATTACTATGTAAAACTATGGGAAAGTCTAACAGATGAAGAAATTTAAATATATAAAAATAAGCAAATGGTGTAATCAGAAAGTAGAAAGTCATTTTTTTCTGGAGACTAGTAATATATAAATTTCCAGTAAAAGTAAATATGCCATACAAAAAGAAAGATGATAGAATACATTTACATTGTTAAGAAGAAGAAACTATGGAACCTGTGTTTTTGAAATGTAAAAAGAGTAAAAAAGTTATGGGGTGAACTATGTAAAGATTTTTTTTCAAAAATATAAAATAAGTGGGTAAAATAAACACTGATATGATTAAATGTGACTATTATAAGAATAGAAGTAAAGAATATGTTAAAAGAATAGATACAAAGTTATTTTATGGTATATGGGTTGTATGGAATGAAAGTATAAATTACGTTTAATGATAAATGGATTTTAGTAACAATATTATGTAAAATCAGATGTTGGTTATGGAAAAGGAGTGGGGATCTAATAAGGATGAAAACTGAATATGAATGTAAAGGAAATTTTGAGTATGTGTAAATAGATTTGTATATCTATGTATTTGTAAGTATGTTGTAAATAAGAATTCCTTTTGTATACAAATAAAGGACCCCTACTCTTTTTTGATAGGTGCTGTGGGATCTTTTACAATCAACTGAGCTACCACCATCTCAGGTTGATGGAACATTGTTCTAATGTCTTAATTCAAGGAAAACTCACTTAGGAATGCAACACCCCCATGCTGCACTGTAGTGTCAGTAACTCATCTTCTTGTTGTGGGAATAGAACCAACAGCCTTCTACACAAAACATGAGTGTGCTACCTATTGTGCCACTGATAAATTTAAATGCAATACAATGTAATTAATCCTTTGTCCTGAGCAGATGAAATTATATCCATTAACTGCCCATTGCCTCAGAGCCTTAGGACAGCATTAGTTATAGATAAAATTGCACTATATGCTGTGCCTTATTCTGAAACCATGCTACTCTTTGCCTAGAATCTACATGACTCAGCATAGCCCTTGATCTGTGTTGCTATACACATGTTGTTGTTGTTGTGTCTTTCGGCTTTTCCCGGTTAGGGGTCGCCACAGCGGAACTCCGGTCCGCTAATGATTGGTAGTTGATTTTTACGTGCTGAGTTACCAGCCCTGATGCACAACCTTCAGCGAAGGCATGCCCATTCATGCATGTCTCCACGCAGAAGATGCTCTAGCTGAGAATCGAACCGGACAGCGTCTTACTGTGAGGCGACAACGCTACACATGCAGTGGCCAAATAGGAGTGAAATTGGTCTAAATGGCTCACCCTGTTGTAGTGGCTGGATTTTATTCACTGTATTATTTTATCTTCCTTCCATAAAACAGGACATTTACCTGATAACATGAAAACATTGACTGCATGGTAGCTGTGCTGTGAACATGTCATGTGATTGAGTGGATTTAGGACATAAGCAATCAGATCCTGCTGCCTATAACTTAGTATTTCCCTGAGCCATTTGTTCATCTTTAAATCAGTTATTTTGTGGAAGTGAAAACTGTCAAAAAGCAAATATGGGTTCAGCAGTCTTTTTGTAGAGCTAACTCAGAACTGTGATTGGCATTGCTGTGATGCTGTCTAGAGAATTGTTTGAACGTTGGCTGGGATTTATAGATGGTTAGGACACTGTACAGTGCAAATTAGTGTGGACAGCAACCATGCACAGGGTATGCACGATTTTAAGACGCATGCAGTGGCCATGTGATGGTGACAATAACATGGTTGGCAGTGATTGCTATTCAGTGTATAATGACATGTAAATGAGTAGCCTAAAATACTAGGCCAATTCAGAAACATTTAAAACAGCAGAGCTGCACTGCACTGCAGTACATATCCATTTTGAATGCTGCTGTTTGTGGTGCAAATGGCTGGATCCATGCTAGGAATAGCAGCACCAGTAGCAAAGTAGCATATGTTGGGAGTGGCAATCAAAACCAGTCCTCACACTGTTACTTGTCATGGTCATGTGCAATAATGGAGGAGACAAATACAGCACCACATACACATACCACATACCAATCACATACCACTGGGCTCAAAGACCAACAAATGGCAGACCACTTCTGAGTGGACAGGTAGATTGCAAGGGGGCTAGTTGAATTGTGTCACCCACCGACAGAATAGGGGATGCATTGTATTTCTGTGGATACAAAAGTATGTATAGATATTAATCATCATAGCTACAGAGTCCTTCCTGTGACATACAAGGGATACATTAGGGACATCATAGGTGTAAACCTTGTCTTGACATAGTGCTACAATATGTGGAACAGTATATCTGGTCCTGCAGGACACCAGAAAAAAAAAACTAACGCTATGTAGGCATTTTATGACATAGCCCATTTCCTGAAGCCATGGGAGCCATAGAGTGCACCTGTGTTATTATCAAGGCCCTCCAAGTCCAGAGGGCCTCCATTAAGTCAACAGGAAAGAGGTTTATTCCTTGAACTGCCAAATAGTCATTACGTAAAATGATTCTGTGCACTATCCAGGTAGTTCTCATGATTCACACATCTGGCAATATCTGGTCAAGTGATTCATGTGAGGAGATTTCTCACAGTGTTACCTGGTTGGTAGGTACACACACATGACAGACAACCCTGTACACAGAAGTACTACACATACAGAGATCAGGCTATGTATACTCTGTTGTGTATTGAACACAATACCAGATATGCCTAAAGAACCCTGCTTAATGACACCCATAAGCTACCCACTCTGACCATGAAGGAAATAGCCTGTAACACAGCCCCTGCAGAATTGTGAAGCATAGTGGAGTGGGTATTTGTACTACTGAAGAGGTGCGTCTGATGTCCAGGCACCTCAGGAGGGGCACTGTGGTGTAGTCCAGATGTATGCAGCAAGATATTTGCAATATATGCCACACTCCATAAACAAGTGGAACAGTAAGTGTACTTTATGGCAAGACCAGCTCTACAAGTCATAGTAGCGGCAGGAGGCAGAGTGGAGAGTCCAGGGAAGAATCTGCAGCAGCAGTCAAACCAAAGCCAGGGCAGAGACAGGTACAATACACTGTATCACTTGCAAAAAGGTGACATCTGGTGTACAGTTATGGCCCATGACAAAGACAATGTGGAATAAAATGATGCATGCAATATGGCACCCAGACTATGCAGGACAATGCAGGGACTGGTCACGTTGTTCATTCAGCATCACAATACCCACACAGGCTAGGGGCTATGGATATAATTTGGCTCCTAGAAAATAACAAAGTGTAAAGACTTCTCATCTTCTTTTTGTCGATGATTTAAAACTGCATAGCTCATCAGATAAGGAATTGAAAGTACAACTGCAGTTTGTCAAAGATGTTTCAGGTGATATAAGAATGTCATTTGGTCTTGATAAATGTGTAAAAGTAACCTTTAAAGCAGGATAACTGCAGCACCAGAAAAACATCAGTTTGGGACAAGAATGTGATATAAAAGAACTTGAGCAAGAGGGAGTGTATAAATATTTGGGCATTGATGAAGGATCAACAATAAAACATGAACAACTGCGAATAAAACTTAGTAAGGAACACTTTAGAAGACTTAAATTAATCCTGTAAACAGCGTTGACATCTAGGAACAAAATCCAAGCTATAAATCAATTTGGTCTTCCTGTCCTAACATACAGTTTTGGAGTGACTGACTAGACCCAAAACATGTTGGGTAGATTAGATAGAAAAACAAGAATGATGCTTCATGCTCACCAAATGATTTATAAAAATCAGTGCATATCAAGGTTATATATTCCCTGTTCCGAAGGAGGGATGGCCAACCTAGAACTTGATTATACATATAGATCTGCAATCATGGGACTCCACACATATCTGTTGACCTCACAAGACCCAAACGTAGTGAAAGTTTTGAAACATGAGAATAAATCGAAGATGACTTCTCTGCTTAATCTAGCAGAAGCTTATCAGCATTAAGCAGGAATCCAAACAGGGTTACCCTGCACCCTTATCTGACACCCTGGCTGATGAAGTACAAACTAGAAGGATGGAACAATATGCCCCATTATTGGGGGAAATTGACAAACAGGGTAGAAGGGTGCAACAGAAGGACATAAGAGAAAAAGAACATGTTTTCCTCCATACTTCCAATAAACATAGTTTTGAAGTAGAAAATATTATCAGTAAATATTGGCCAATTCTAACTATAAATGAGGATATCAATAATATCATCCCAAGTAAACCACAATTTGTGAGGAGAAGGAATTCGAATTTGAAGGAAATACTTGATAGGAACACAATATTGAAGGTCTATGACAAAACATCTAAAATAGGGACATATAGATGTGGGACATGCAAACAGTGCCCTTATATGGTCAATGAGAAAGGCCTTTATTTGAATTCTAGAAATAAGTATATTGTTTCCCCAGGACATTTTAATTGTAATACAAAGGGGGTAGTGTATCTTGAATTTTGCCAGAAGTGCTTTGGATTTTATGTTGGCAAGACTGAAAGATCTTTAAGAAAAAGAGTCTATGAACACCTTTATGAGGTTGAAAAGAAAAAAGAATCAAATGCATTCTATAAACATCTATTAAATTGTAAAGAAATGAGCCTAAAATTTTTAGTCCTAGAACAAGTTAGACCTAACCCAAGGGGAGGTGATTGGGAAACGTCCCTCGAATATAGGGAGTTATTGTGGCAAATCAAATTAAATGCCTCCAAACCAACAGGACGCAATGACACCATTAGTCTGAGCAGTTTACTCAGGATCAGAAGAGCCAAATTATAACAGCATTTGGCAATTTGAAAATATTAAGACCTGGTTCCTTATGGACATTTTTAATTTCATGTCCAATTTCAGTGAATATATATTCTATGATTTTAGGGGTAGATTATATATATTCAGTAAGGTTAATGTTTTATTCAACTACACATAGATAGCATGCCTGGTTTCACTAGTATAATATTTAGAACCAATTAGTCAGTGATAGGGGCATCCATATTTCATATGAGACTATACTTTTGGGCTGTAGGCTGCCTTTCATAGTGGTTTTCATTAGATTTTATGCAACATTTGTTTTAGAAATGTGATTTTTTATCTATCTATAATATATTGGAATTGATGTATTATGTGTTTTTAAATACCACAAAAGAAACACTCAAGTAAGAAGTTATTTTAGTTGTTTTAAGGAATAATACTATGTAACAATGCACCTTTAAATGTGGAAATTATTTAATTTAATAATTGAATAATTAGGTTTCAATTAATGTAATAACACAGTAGTATAAAAGACAATGGGATGTACTTGGATTTTATCTTGATAAAGCCTGGGAGAGCCCGGGCGAAAGCTCTTGATCTATCTTACGTGGAAGGATTGTTTGTTTTGTGAATTAAAAGAGTTTCTGAGAACCTGTGGACTTTTTGCCGTGTTTCCAGCTTTTTTACCTGGTCGGTATTTGTGTTCAGATTTTGTTTTGGTGTGCGATTGGATTTCACATGGCTGAAAGTTCTGGGAACTCTGATTTTCGTGATACACCCACTATTTTAGTGGATGACCAACAATCGTCGGATGATGCCCCGGTCACCAGGGGCAAATTTAAACAGGTTATGTGCTTATTATCACAGCTCACTGGCCTGTTAACTAATAAAGGTGGTGGAAGTATGATTAGAATACCGGCTAACCAGCAGCAATTTTTTGCAAACAATGACACAATCAATGTGATGAGAGGCAGCCCCATACCGGAAGATACGGATGACGTGCGAACGTTTGGAACTAATTCACGTGAACAAATGAACAGGCAGCAGCTTCCGAACACAGGAGCAATTTCACATATTCATAAGGATTTTAACTTTAAACAATGGACTACCAAGCATTTTTCTTTCAATCAAGGTACTGTACAAACTTCTAAGTCTAATAATGACATAATAGAAAAAATGTTGAAAGATTTAAATAATAAGCTTTATGCTTATAAGACAACACAACTTGAAGTAGAATACCTTACTGAATGTATCCGGACACAACGCATACCGAAAGGTTTAAGATTAAATAAATTTCCGAACAACGCTATTCCTGGTTCGGTGTTATTTAATGAGATTACTGACTTGTTTAACAAAACTGGACTTGAGTTACTCAAGCTAATGGTCAAAGACTATGAAAGTAAAATATCAACACTGTTAGTAGAAGTAAATACTTTAAATAACACCATTGTCAATGACCTGAACTTTAGAGGCGTTAAGAAAGATTATGAACGTATTTTTAAAGAGGTGGATGATCACTGTTTAAGGGTGGTGGATAGAAAGATTAGAAAACTTGAACGTAATTTATTGGATTATAGAAATGGGGCTGTTTATACTTTTAGCAACAAAAGCAGGTGGGCCAACAATAAATCAAACAATAACAACATATCCAATAGTGAAGAGGATGCAAATGAAGGCAATTACACCATGCAAGCTCCTAGAAGGAGTGAAAGACTGGCTCAAAAATCCAGTTCATCTTCAAATCAGGGTTTTCAGTATGCCCAGGGGAACCAAGGCAGCAGGGAATATACACAGTATGGCCAGAGATGGAACAAATTCAGGAGACCATGATTGTAACATCTAACAATGGGGACACGGTAGTTCCAAATAGTGTTAGTACTATTAGTACCCCATGTAAAGTATTCAAACAGGGGAATTTGTCAATTTACAATTACACTGATGTGGTTATTAATGATGTATACTTTAAACTTTTTTCTAAAGGGCTACAATTTGTGCCAACGTACCCCATCAACATTACCAAGACAGTTTTGGATTTAAAAATGTTCACACGTCAACTAAATTTAAATATTCACTTTGAAGGCAAAAAAATTCACATCTGGACTATTCCATAGGGCTAGTACTATAAACCCTCCTTTACACCCAACCCTAAGAATTTTTGAACATCTTATAGAAACAGAAATTAGGAAAATCCAAAGTAATAACAACAAGTTTCTGAAGGAATCGGAACAGTTACTTGACCTTTTGAAAAAAGAAGAGGTGAGGGTTATGAAAACTGATAAGGGGGGGGGGATAGTTCTAATGTATAAACAAGATTATGAAGCAAATTTATATACTTCACTGCAGGACACAGAGCTATATAGTGAGGCTTCTATTAATGAAAGGAATATTGCCTATGCGAAAATTAGATATATGTTGGAGGATCACCTCATGCAAGGTTCAATCAATGAACAATTGTACAACTATTTGTTGATACCCAAGCCCCTGACACCGGTCCTATTTGGCATCCCCAAAGTACACAAAGGGCTTAGTCCCTTACAATTTAGACCCATTGTGGCGGGAGCTAAAGGAATAACGGAACCACTTGGTAAATTTGTTGATATTACAGTAAAGAATTTTGTTACATGTTTGAAACACCTTTGCAAGGATTCTTGGGAATTTTTAAGGAATATCAAAAGAGAATTTGTTGTAAACACACAATATATGGTTACTTTGGATATAGTTGAACTGTTCCCCAGCATCCCACATAGTAAGGGCCTTAAGTGGTTTTATAAAGTACTTACTAAATCTACAGGGTTTAGTGCCAATATTGTAGGACTATTAGTAGAGTTCATGAGTGTAATTTTAAATAACAACTTTATTTTTTTCAACAGTGAACTCTACAAACAACAAAGAGGATTTGCCATGGGGACTCCGTGTGCGTCTGCATACGCAAATATTGTTTTACATTACTGGGAATCAAAATATATTTTTGCATCTAAGTGTAAGTGGGCCACATATATCACGCATTACCAGAGGTACCTTGACGACATATGTATCCTTTGGAAAGGTAATTCTAATGAGTTTGAGGAGTTCATCCAGTATATTAGTTCTACCACAGACTTTTTGAGATTTACATATACAATACATCCAGATTACGTACATTATCTTGATGTTAATTTGGTAAAGAACACAGAAAGAAATAGTTTTCAATCTAACATTTTTAGGAAGGACTCCTATTCTAACATGTTCCTTCAGGGGTTGGGAGGGTGGCCTAATGGTTAAGGTGTTTGCCTTAGAAACACAAGGTGCAAGGTTTGAGTCTCGGCTTAAAATGGCAACCTATGAACCTATTTTGATAGTGACCATCCTTTATTCCAAAAAAGGGGAATAATCAAAGGACAGTTGATCAGGGCCTCCAGAATGTGTAGTGAGGATGATTTATTCAAAGAGGAAACACAATTCCTCAGGTCACTATTTCTTGAAAAGGGTTACCCTGCACCCTTATTTGACACCCTGGCTGATGAAGTACAAACTAGAAGGATGGAACAATATGCCCCATTATTGGGGGAAATTGACAAACAGGGTAGAAGGGTGCAACAGAAGGACATAAGAGAAAAAGAACATGTTTTCCTCCATACTTCCAATAAACATAGTTTTGAAGTAGAAAATATTATCAGTAAATATTGGCCAATTCTAACTATGAATGAGGATATCAATAATATCATCCCAAGTAAACCACAATTTGTGAGGAGAAGGAACTCGAATTTGAAGGAAATACTTGATAGGAACACAATATTGAAGGCCTATGACAAAACATCTAAAATAGGGACATATAGATGTGGGACATGCAAACAGTGCCCTTATATGGTCAATGAGAAAGGCTTTTATTTGAATTCTAGAAAGAAGTATATTGTTTCCCCAGGACATTTTAATTGTTATACAAAGGGGGTAGTGTATCTTGGATTTTGCCAGAAGTGCTTTGGATTTTATGTTGGCAAGATTGAAAGATCTTTAAGAAAAAGAGTCTACGAACACCTTTATGAGGTTGAAAAGAAAAAAATAATCAAATGCATTCTATAAACATCTATTAAATTGTAAAGAAATGAGCCTAAAATTTTTAGTCCTAGAACAAGTTAGACCTAACCCAAGGGGAGGTGATTGGGAAACGTCCCTCGAATATAGGGAGTTATTGTGGCAAATCAAATTAAATGCCTCCAAACCAACAGGACTCAATGACACCATTAGTCTGAGCAGTTTACTCAGGATCAGAAGAGCCAAATTATAACAGCATTTGGCAATTTGAAAATATTAAGACCTGGTTCCTTATGGACATTTTTAATTTCATGTCCAATTTCAGTGAATATATATTCTGTGATTTTAGGGGTAGATTATATATATTCAGTAAGGTTAATGTTTTATTCAACTACACATAGATAGCATGCCTGGTTTCACTAGTATAATATTTAGAACCAATTAGTCAGTCATAGGGGCATCCATATTTCATATGAGACTATACTTTTGGGCTGTAGGCTGCCTTTCATAGTGGTTTTCATTAGATTTTATGCAACATTTGTTTTAGAAATGTGATTTTTTATCTATCTATAATATATTAGAATTGATGTATTATGTGTTTTTAAATACCACAAAAGAAACACTCAAGTAAGAAGTTATTTTAGTTGTTTTAAGGAATAATACTATGTAACAATGCACCTTTAAATGTGGAAATTATTTAATTTAATAATTGAATAATTAGGTTTCAATTAATGTAATAACACAGTAGTATAAAAGACAATGGGATGTACTTGGATTTTATCTTGATAAAGCCTGGGAGAGCCCGGGCGAAAGCGCTTGATCTATCTTACGTGGAAGGATTGTTTGTTTTGTGAATTAAGAGTTTCTGAGAACCTGTGGACTTTTTGCCGTGTTTCCAGCTTTTTTACCTGGTCGGTATTTGTGTTCAGATTTTGTTTTGGTGTGCGATTGGATTTCACATGGCTGAAAGTTCTGGGAACTCTGATTTTCGTGATACACCCACTATTTTAGTGGATGACCAACAATCGTCGGTTGATGCCCCGGTCACCAGGGGTGAATTTAAACAGGTTATGTGCTTATTATCACAGCTCACTGGCCTGTTAACTAATGAAGGTGGTGGAAGTGCGATTAGAATACCGGCTAACCAGCAGCAATTTTTTGCAAACAATGACACAATCAATGTGATGAGAGGCAGCCCCATACCGGAAGATACGGATGACGTGCGAACGTTTGGAACTAATTCACGTGAACAAATGAACAGGCAGCAGCTTCCGAACACAGGAGCAATTTCACATATTCATAAGGATTTTAACTTTAAACAATGGACTACCAAGCATTTTTCTTTCAATCAAGGTACTGTACAAACTTCTAAGTCTAATAATGACATAATAGAAAAAATGTTGAAAGATTTAAATAATAAGCTTTACGCTTAATCTAGCAGAAGATTATCAGCATTAAGCAGGAATCCAAACAGGGTTACCCTGCACCCTTATCTGACACCCTGGCTGATGAAGTACAAACTAGAAGGATGGAACAATATGCCCCATTATTGGAGGAAATTGACAAACAGGGTAGAAGGGTACAACAGAAGGACATAAGAGAAAAAGAACATGTTTTCCTCCATACTTTCAATAAACATAGTTTTGAAGTAGAAAATATTATCAGTAAATATTGGCCAATTCTAACTATGAATGAGGATATCAATAATATCATCCCAAGTAAACCACAATTTGTGAGGAGAAGGAACTCGAATTTGAAGGAAATACTTGATAGGAACACAATATTGAAGGCCTATGACAAAACATCTAAAATAGGGACATATAGATGTGGGACATGCAAACAGTGCCCTTATATGGTCAATGAGAAAGGCCTTTATTTGAATTCTAGAAAGTAGTATATTGTTTCCCCAGGACATTTTAATTGTAATACAAAGGGGGTAGTGTATCTTGAATTTTGCCAGAAGTGCTTTTGATTTTATGTTGGCAAGACTGAAAGATCTTAAGAAAAGAGTCTACGAACACCTTTTATGAGGTTGAAAAGAAAAGAATCAAATGCAATATATAAACATCTATTAAATTGTAAAGAAATGAGCCTAAAATTTTTAGTCCTAGAACAAGTTAGACCTAACCCAAGGGGAGGTGACTGGGAAACATCCCTCGAATATAGGGAGTTATTGTGGCAAATCAAATTAAATGCCTCCAAACCACCAGGACTCAATGACACCATTAGTCTGAGCAGTTTACTCAGGATCAGAAGAGCCAAATTATAACAGCATTTGGCAATTTGAAAATATTAAGACCTGGTTCCTTATGGACATTTTTAATTTCATGTCCAATTTCAGTGAATATATATTCTGTGATTTTAGGGGTAGATTATATATATTCAGTAAGGTTAATGTTTTATTCAACTACACATAGATAGCATGCCTGGTTTCACTAGTATAATATTTAGAACCAATTAGTCAGTCATAGGGGCATCCATATTTCATATGAGACTATACTTTTGGGCTGTAGGCTGCCTTTCATAGTGGTTTTCGCTATTAGATTTTTATGCAACATTTGTTTTAGAAATGTAATTTTTTATCGAGATGTAATATATTAGAATTAATGTATTATGTGGGGTTTCTTTTAAATACCACAAAAAGAAACACTCAAGTAAGTAGTTATTTTAGTTGTTTTAAGGAATAATACTTATGTAACAATGCACCTTTTAAATGTGGAAATTATTTAATTCTGTAATAATTGGAATAATTAGGTTTCCTAAATTTAATGTAATAACACAGTAGTATAAAAGACAATGGGATGTACTTGGATTTTATCTTGATAAAGCCTGGAGAGCCCGGCGTAAAGCGCTTGATCTATCTTACGTGGAAGGATTGTTTGTTTTGTGAATTAAGAGTTTCTGAGAACCTGTGGACTTTTTGCAGTGTTTCCAGCTTTTTTACCTGGTCGGTATTTGTGTTCAGATTTTGTTTTGGTGTACTCCACACATATCTGTTGACCTCACAAGACCCAAACGTAGTGAAAGTTTTGAAACATGAGAATAAATCGAAGATGACTTCTCTGCTTAATCTAGGCCCTAGCAGAAGCTTATCAGCATTAAGCAGGAATCCAAATGTGTCTCCTGGAAGCACCTCTGATAAGCATTTACCACCAGAATCTCAGCAGTACAGTGTGCTCTCTATCCCTATACTGCAAGTCACAGTGCAATGGGCACCAGCCATCTGTGCCTGGAACACTGATCTGCATATCTGCTGGTTAATTCTGAGTGCTGAAACCATATCAGGGACAGTCCTGGAGTCATGCTGGTATTGCACCCTGCATCTCTCCCCCTGTTGTGGGTATGCACACCTAAGAAGTTGTGCACATTAGATACTGCGTGTCTAGGGATACACAGGTTAAGCCTGTGTGCGTCTCTCAGATATAAGATGTGTGACATGTACTAATGAGGCTATGTATGCAGCCCGTACTGCCATAGGGGTCTCTGTAATGGTAACTGTGGATCACCCCCACCCAGTAGTGTTACAGGAAGTGTCATTGTCTCCTTGGATTGTGCCGTTTGCATGTTGCCAGTGTTATCAGCCATACAAATGTCAGCCTGTGTCACCCTGTTATGCTAGCTCCTCCACCAGTATATCCTTTAAAAACATGATCACACA
>NW_025049596.1:0-14798 GCF_019279795.1 Protopterus annectens
AAAAAATAGCACTGTTAAGCAAAAACTTTAAATTAGTCCCATATATAAAAATGTACACTTACCTGTATGTCTAGTTGTCTGGTATAAGCAGGTTATGAAATCCGCTGTCTGCAGTTTATTGTCATCTCTAGACGACCTTCACAGTCTACATACAAAATGACCATCCACAGCCATCATCTCTTACACTTGCCACAGCAGGACCAGTGCTCCTATGCCCACCTTCTATAAAGCCTATTGAATCTTATTCATAAGCCTACTGTCACCAGCAAAAATACATTGTAAATAATAAAAATAATACATGCACTAGCCTGTCTTGTAATGTTTTGTTGTGACTCTGAGTTCTCAACTGAGTTGAATTCAGTAGAACCTAAAAATAATTTCCTAAAAAATATATTCAATTATACCCCAACCCCAGAAAAATGTTTGCTTGGGCTAAAGGGAAGTCTCTGTGTTCATCAGTGGCAGTGATAGACATTGAGCAGCCTGCCTGCCCCTGTGGGAGTGGTTACTGACTTGAAACTGTAGTTTTATTGGCCATTTTGGGCCAATTCCAAACTCCTTGATCTCCCTCTCTTAAAGCCCTCTTTTGCACGGTTTTGCGTGTTTTGTGCATAGCACAACATCGGGCAGCGCCGCCTAGTTGGGTTTAAACTATTCCTGGCTCCACAAAGTCACTTTTTCCCTTAGAACTGCTCTATCTCTCAAATTAAACACCATATTCTCATTCTAAGGCCCCTCACTGGTCCAAATAAGTAATCTTACAAGTTAGCACTAATAAACCATAAGCACTACTTACTCTTATACTCTCTACGATTACCTTGTCCCCCATTGGTCCGTTTTAATTCAGTTCCCTATATTACTCTAGCATGTCCAAAGGTCAAGAATAATCAAACAGCCAGAAAACTGATAAACAAGCAAGCAAAAAGTCGTGGTTCCAAAAAGTTTTACTGAAACACAGACACGTACAAGGCTTAAAGCGCTTTTCGTTTGCACTAAAGCAAACTTCTTCAGAAGACCATGTACCTAAAAAACCGCCACATTTAAAATACATCACAGGTAATAATTACTGTGTGAAAAACAGCTTAAAGCTATAAAATATTAAAAGCCAGATGGATATAGAACTAATACCATGATACCAGTTGCCTCAAGTATAACCTTCATGAGATTCAGTACCTTTAAAAACCAATATACAAACAACCAATAAAGCAATAAATTGTAGATATAGTATAATATGATAGACTGTTGTATAACATTGTACCAGTGTAAATATAAATATAGATGTAAATATGTAAATGTAAATTTAAATATAAATATAAATGTAGCAGAAACAAATATAAAATCCCTTGTGAACAAGGAGCAAAAGATCCAGGCTGAGAATGTATTCCAAAATAACAGCAAGAAATCCACGAATAAATGTTCAGGTACCAGTTTATTAACAGAGGACACAAAGCGCTTTCCACAGTTGCTTCTTCAGGGGTGTAACTCCTGCCATAAAAGCACACACCTTATATACTCTTCCTAATTAGTCTAAATGATCAATTAACATACTAAAACATTTAAAAAGATAGTACACATAGAAATAATACCTAGTTGAAATGCATTTATATTACAAGATACACATACTAAAACATTTTAAAAGATGGTGCACATAAAACATAAATAAATATTATCTAAATGAAATGCATTTATAACAGTGGACAGTGAAATTATGTATATATATATATATATATATATATATATATATATATATATATATATATATATATATATATATTCATAAAAATTGTGGATTGTGAGGCTCAGATCTAGTTTTGGACATGGTCTTAACGAGTGCATTCCTATTAAGCCTGTGCTTCATAATAGACCATTGAATAGATGAATCTTGGTTCATTTTTAACATTTCTAACATGTTCAAAAATTTTAAATTTAAATACATTCATTAATATATATTTTTGTCTTGTTAAATATTTATATATATATATATATATATATATACATATATTTTTAAATAAATAAATATATATTTTAAATAAATATATTTTAAATGAATAAACATAATTTTTATATGAATATATATATATATACATAATTTCACTGTCCACTATTATAAATGCATTTCATTTAGATAATATTTATTTATGTTTTATGCACTATCTTTTAAAAATGTTTTAGTATGTGTATCTTGCAATATAAATGCATTTCATCTAGGTATTATTTCTATGTGTACTATCTTTTAAATGTTTTGGTATGTTAATTGATCATTTAGACTAATTCTGTTTCCCAAGAAGAGTATATAAGGTGTGTGCTTTTTATGGCAGGTTACACCCTGAAAAGCAACTCAGAAAAGCGTAAGCGCTTGTGTCCTCTGTTAATAAACTGGACCTGAACATTTATTAGAGATCTTGCTGTTATTTTGAATACATTCTCAGCCTGGATCTTTGCTCCTTGTTCCTGGGATTTTATATTTGTTTCTACTATATTGCTGCTTTTGGGCTCTGTTTTTGCTGATTGTTTTCCTGTTTGTGAGCCTGCCACCTATTCCATTATGGCTGAGGATGCTATACAAATTGAACTGGACTTTAATCCTTGGAAACTCGAGGCATGTCACAAGGTAGTGTTGATACATTTATTCTAAAATTAGAGATGTGAACAACCCTTTGTTGAATGCTGATCTCGAATGTGCTGAAGCAGATACTACTATTGACTTTTTATCATTAAGGACTGACTTACTTGATTTGGAGAGGTTACTCTCCAAATTAAGCAAGCTCTGTTACACAGCGTAAAAGTTTCACCCAAAGTATGTATAGAACAAACTTGTGCCCAGGGCTAAGAATACTGAAGATGCCAGCTGAAACTGACTGTGATGCGCTTCTTCTAACTAAATGGCAAAAGCTTAATATTGCCACCAGTTTCAGTTATATTAAATTGTTGATTACAGCTGCTGCAAGGCATTGAGAATAAACTGTTGGAAGATATCAGAAATAAGTACTTATACCTTGACACTACATATAGTGAGGTGATTTGTTTTTAAATGTTTGCAAGATACCTTAAATAATGTGGACTCATATAAGCGTAAATTCCTCCGCCTAAGCGCTACAATCAAGTTGAAAAAGTTGCAGAGAGATCGTTTAGACTTCTCATTGGGCCACATATTCTGGCGTGGCCACCGAGGAACCAATAGCTATGGAGCAAGCGCCAGTCTCAGTCCAGAGAATACCGGAAGTGAGTTCATGTGCGCAGATGGCTACCAAGCAGCTCATCGCAGTGAGACTGTTGTTCTTTCTCTTTTCGATCAGACAGATTCTGCATGCTTTCTTTCTGTAGAAGGTACCTCTGCATCGACTGCTTCTACCAATCTGAATGTACCTATGCAAGGAGCTAGGAGAAAAGAGGCAGGAACGGCAGAAGACGATAGAAGTGATGACAGCATTGATACCAATTCTAATGAACTGCTCGTTTACACTCACAACGAGTATGCATTAAATTTTCCTTCCACCAATGTCTGGGACAACTCTGTGGGAAAAGTGGATGGTCAGGAAACAAAACCAAATACGTGGAAGGAGCAATACAAGGAACAAGAGGAAGCACGAAGAAGAAACCAGCAATGTCTACACTATAAAGAAGGCTTTTCAGAAAGTAAGACTTTAGTTGTTAATTTATCGAAGCGTTTGCTTACTGACACTGAACTGAATGCTTTAACTAAAGGTTTGTCATTTATACCTACTTCAGATATGACTATAACTGATGCTATATTTGATTTGAAGTTTTTTATTAGGAACTTAAATCTGAAGTTAATGTTTTTAAATACACATGACAAGCATGATTTTGTTTTTAGGAGACCGAGCACTTTCATACCCAAAATGAACTCTATAGTTAGTGCCTTTGAGCAATTATGTATTAATGATTTTTATGATTTATTTTATTTTTTTTTTATTTATTTTACATTTGTTAACCGGGCTGGTCTATCTGGATACATATCCGTTTTCAGTAGAGGCCCGAGGAGAAAAGCTCCAATACACAATAGAAGTACATATTTAAATTGCAAGATTCAAAGTATTGTTACAACAAGAGAATACAGTTTACATATGCAGGAATGAAAATTTACATAGATGTTATATAAGACTAAAGGACAGACAGGAAATTATGCACAAAACATTGATTTCGTTAAAGATACTGAAAAATAGACTGAAATCAGAGATTTTCCTTATTACTAAAGGAAAGAGAAATTTTAGAGATCTGCAATTAGGGAAATGGGCTAGGAAGTGGAGCTAAGTAATGAGATATGTAGTTAGTCAGGTTCTCGACATGGGCATGTCCATTGTGTGGAGAGATATTCTTTAAGGTTAGCTTTGAAATGATTGCGAAGAAGTAAGTCTAAGGTTGTTTGGCAGGGGAGTTCTGCTTAACGCCAATGGAATTGCTAAAGAGCATCCCCACCTGAGTTTTTGCTTTAATGGTTAGGATCTGGATGCTGTTTGATGATCGGAGACTGTTGAGGTTAGTATATGGGTTAGAATTTTGCACAGTGAGGGAGTTCTATCAGGATGGTTGATTATTTTATAAGCTTGGTGAGTTGGCTAAGTTTGAGGAGATTTGGCAGTTCCAACCAGCCAAGGCTTGAGATTAAGGCAATGATGGGTTCGATAAGGGAACCTGTAATAAATCTGGCAATGTGGTTATAGGCAAGAGAGAGCATGTTAAGTTCACGTTTATTGAGAAAAGAGAGGATCGGGGAAGCATAGAGGAGGGAAGAGAGGAGATGGGTGCGAGCAATAGTTAATTTGGTAGTGGGAGTTAGGAAGTTTTTAATTCTGTACATAGATCCTAGTTTTTTGTTAACAGACTTTACTGTTTGGGTAATGTGCATGTCAAATTTGAGCTTATGATCAATAGTGACACCTAGCAGTTTGGTACTGGTAACAGGGGTTATGAGGGTCCCATTATTGGATTTAATATGAAAGGTTGTGTTGTTAGTGTTTGGGAGTTCTTTATCTAGAGGTGAGAACGTTGGGGAAGAAAAGTAATAGTTTGGTTTAGCTGGGTTAAGTAGAAGTTTTAAGTCAGTGAACCATTTTTCAACTAGTGAAAAACAATGTTGTGTGGTCATTTGGAGATTCGAGACCGAGGCGTCGGAGCAGATTAAGGTGGAGTCGTCGGCGTATTGTATGCAGGTGGATTTAGGGATGACTGATTGAAGGTCATTTATGAAGATGGAAAACAGAAGTGGGCCCAGTATCGAGCCCTGAGGAACACCTATGGTATTCGGGAGCAGTCCTGATATTCTGTTTTGCCATAGGACAGCTTGCTGCCTACCAGTGAGGTAGGCATTGAACCAGTTTAGTGCTGGAGTGTCCAGTCGTAGGGTTTCAAGGATGTTGAGAAGGAATTGATGATTGACCATATCGAATGCTTTTGATAGGTCCAGAAAGGGCAGATGATATGAGTTTGTTATTGCGATTGTTGTTGATTGAGTCAATAAAGGAAAGGAGGGCAGTAGTTGTACTATGGTGACGAAAACCATGCTGGGCATTGGACAAGAGATTATTAGAGGTCAGATAGTGAAGAAGTTGTTTGTGGATGCATCTTTCCATGATTTTCGCTATGGGGACAGGATGGCTATTGGTCTATAATTTGACATTTCAGGGAGGTACCTCCTTTGTGAAGTGGAATGATATAGGAAGTCTTCAGATTGAGGAATGTTCATCTCAGTTATAGATCTGTTTATTAGGATTGATATGGGGTAGGCTATTTCATCAGATGCAATTTGTAAGAATTCCGCAGGAAGGTGGTCAACCGCTAGGGTAGTTGGTTTGAGTTTTTAGGAGGGAGGCGTACATAGGAGGAAGAGACTGGCTTTAAATTAAAGGGGTAGGGTTGTCACATTGCAGTTTAGCAGGTGGGGGAAGTGGAGGTAAGGTGACTGGCTAAGGTTTGGATAGTCTCAGTGAAGAAGGAGTTAAAGGTGTTGGCTACTTCTTCTTGGCCTTTCTCTAAGAGTTTCTCAGGGGTTGGGTGGAAGTTTTGCCTGGGTGCAGAAGGTTGTTAAAACCTGCCCAGAATTTCTTTGGGTTGTTCTGGTGTTTTGCTGGAGGCTGCAGGAAGTATTGTTTTTGTCTTGGGTTATGGCAGTTTTAGTGGCATTTCTTAGTTGTTGAAATTTACGGTCTTGGGGGTTTTGTGGCTCTCCATTTTCCCAGGCTTGGTCACGAAGTTTGATTTTTGGATTTAGTATCAGTAGTGAGCCAAGGTGCTATCAGTTTTGGTTCTAATTTGTCTATGTGGAGCATGTGAGTCAAGTATCTTAAGGAACGTGTCATTGAAGTGGGACACACTCTCTTCTAGTGGAAGAGTCTTTAATATGGTCCAGTTGCAGAATTTCAGGTCAGCAAGAAATAATTGAGGGACGAATTTTTTTTTTATTTCTGATTAATCTATATAGGGGGGTGTTTGTTTTTGATAACAATATTAACTATAATAAGAAATATAATTTTAGCAAAAATGAAATGCATACTTTAAATGAATTAGAGAATGATTCCAGCCTGGTAATTAGACCGGCTGATAAAGGTGGACAGATTGTTGTTTTAGATAAAGCAGATTATGACTTATTAATGTATGATATGCTTAATAACGTTAGTTTTTATCAACCTATTACTAAGCTAATTGCAGATCAAATGATTCAACATATAATTGCTGAAATTAAGAGAATGCAGTTTGAGTGCCTTATTACTGATGAATTGTTTCAGTACTTCTTAGTTTGTAAACCTGTAATACCTATTATACAAGGCCTCCCTAAGTTACACAAGGATAATGTTAGACCACCCATGAGGCCTATAGTGTCAGGCAGGGGATGGTCTACTGAAGCTATTTCTATTTATGTAGAGAAGAGACTGAGACCTGTATTAGATTCCATGTGTCATGTTTTAAAAGATACTGAGCACTTTTACGATTTATAGTTTACTAATGATGGGTATGTAGAAGGTGAGGTTATTTTGGTTACTTTAGATGTTGTTTCTCTTTTTACTGTCATACACAATGACACTTGTATAGATTTTATGAAGAAGTTATTATTGAAAGTAGGTATGCTTAATGCTAGTGAGATTGTAGTTATACAGAAACTGATAGCATTAGTGCTTTATAATAATATATTTATTTTTAATGACCAGATTTATTGGCAAAGAAACGGAGTTGCATGGGCAGCTCTTGCTCAAATAGTTATGCTAATGCAGTCATGGCAACCTGGGAGATTGATAATATATTTAATAGTATATATGCACCTTATATACCTTTTTTCAGAAGATTTGTTGATGATTGTTTTTTCTTGTGGAAAGGTAACCTTGATGGGTTGAAACTTTTTGTAGAATATTTAAACAATAGCATAGATTTTCTGAAATTTACTTTTAATTATTCTTATACAGGAATCAGTTTTCTAGATGTATATATAGACATAGATGCAACAGGAAAAGTAAGCACTAAGATGTACAGGAAGGAATGTAGGGTGAATAATTTGCTTGATCGACAAAGCATGCATCCTGATTTTGTTTTTGACAATGTAGCCCGCAATCAATTTTTAGGGCATCCAGGCTAAGTGTTGATCCAGTTGAGTATGATCACATGATGCTTAATACCAGTAATGAGTTGAAACAACGTGGTTACCATATTAATTGCATTAGTAAGAATGAGAAGATGGTGAGACAAATGAGATCTAGCAAAGCAAAACCATACTTTTCAAGTAATACTTCCAGGCATATTACAAACAATGAACCAAAACTTAATGTCTGTATTACTTATGCTAGGAATGTCAAGCAATATACTGATGTTATTAATAAGTATTGGCCAATTTTAACCACCGAACCCACAATATCCTCTCTTATTAGTACCATACCACAGTATACTTTTAAAAATAAGAAGAATTTGTATAGGAGGCTATGTTGTGTGAAAAATGAAAAATCACCTATGATGTTTAAAGGAACATGACCTTGTGGTCATTGTCCACAGTGCTCCTCTATAGATATGAGTCTATTATTTCATCACCCTGATACTAGAAAAAGCACTGATTTTAGGGTAGGTGCTACATGTGATAGTTCACATGTGGTTTATTTAGCAGAATGTCAGTTATGCCACTGTTTTTATATAGGCAAAACTGATAGAACCCTTAGAGAAAGGATAAAGGGTCTCAAAAATCTGTCCTATGCTGCCCGACTGAAAGAACTCCAGCTCTATTCAGTCGCTTACCGCTTGCTCAGAGGTGACCTTTGCCTAACATACAAGGCCATGTCAAACCCAGATTTGATGAATATGCTTCACCTCAAAAAATCTAGATCCATCAGAGCCACAAGGGCGGGAGACTTAAACCTTGACACGGCTATTAATGGGACGTGCTGGAGGGATAGATTCATCACACAAAGACTCCCTGTGCTGTGGAACAAAATCCCGGTACATGTGAGGCAGAGCACCTGGCTGGCCTTGTTCAAGAGAAATCTTGACCAATGGATGGGAGATCACAGATATACCCCAGGGATAACCTCAGTGTCACTGCTCGACAGAGGCACAGCAAAATAATGGGTATAGTTCCCCATACTAAAGGGGTGGCGTAAGCCACAAAACGATGGGCTAGGCTTGTAAATGCCCTCGGGCAGATAGCCTAGTATGAACCTATGAACCTATGAACCTATGAAAGAATCAGGGAGCATCTGTATCATGTTAGGAAGAAGTCAAAGACTAATGCTCTAGCTAAACATATTAGTGCCATGGGAGATGACCATGTATTTAAGTTTAGAGTTTTATCTCTTATATATGAGAATGGTAGGGGTGGTGATGTAAGAGCTAGAACTGAGGATACGGAAGCAAAATGGATTGTGAGAACAGATCTAGTTTTGGACATGGTCTTAACAGTGCATTCCTATTAAGCCTGTGCTTCATGTAATAGACCATTGAATAGATGAATCTTGATTCATTTTTAACATTTCTAACATGTTCAAAAATTTTTAATTTAAATACATTCATTAATATATATTTTTGTCTTGTTAAATATTTATATATATATATATATATATATATATATATATATATATATATATATATATACATATATATTTTAAATAAATAAATATATATTTTTAAATAAATATATTTTAAATGAATAAACATAATTTTATATGAATATATATATATATATATATATATATATATATATATATATATATATACATAATTTCACTGTCCACTATTATAAATGCATTTCATTTAGATAATATTTATTTATGTTTTTATGTGCACTATCTTTTAAAATGTTTTAGTATGTGTATCTTGTAATATAAATGCATTTCAACTAGGTATTATTTCTATGTGTACTATCTTTTTAAATGTTTTGGTATGTTAATTGATCATTTAGACTAATTAGGAAGAGTATATAAGGTGTGTGCTTTTATGGCAGGAGTTACACCTGAAGAAGCAACTGTGAAAGCGCTTGTGTCCTCTGTTAATAAACTGGTACCTGAACATTTATTCGTGGATTTCTTGCTGTTATTTTGGAATACATTCTCAGCCTGGATCTTTTGCTCCTTGTTCACAAGGGATTTTATATTTATTTCTGCTATGTTGCTGCTTTTTGGGCTCTGTTTTTGCTGATAAATATAAATATAATTATAAATAAAAATACAAGTATAAATGTATCACACCAGTTGGGCCACCTGTTTTAGATACAACTACCCAATACAATTCTATGATACTCTAAACCATCATGAACAAACTGTGTATGTATATATATATATATATATATATATATATATATATATATATATATATATATATATATATATATATATATATATATACACTGTGATGGCAAGGATACATCACATAAACTACACTGTGAACAGAAGCCATATTATCTACAAAAGCTTTTGTTCTTTAAAATACAACTAATGGAACACAAATCATTCAAACCCGGGGGTTTGCATGCCTCAAGTCTTATTTACCATCCCAATTCTAATTCCTCCAATAGGGATGGCATTGGATTACCTCTTATAGATGGAACTATTTGATCTATCGCCATAAAGGTAAAAGTGTGATTAGGATAAGATAGTATATGTTTTGCTAATGCGTTATCTAACTTCCCTTTATTGATTGCATACATATGTTCGTAAACTCTCTCACGAAGTTTACGTTCAGTTTTGCCGATGTAGAAGGCACAACAATGTTTACATTTAGCTAAATAGACAACAAATTTAGATTGACAATTGAACTTTGATCTAAGCTTAAATAGTATGTTGTTGATCTCAAACGTACTAGTCCAAAGGTCAGCCAATGTTTTCCTCTCCAGTCCAGCTGGTGAATCTGTGAATTTTGAGGCAATGTTACAACTGTCTCATGTACACGGACAACCCTCTCCTCCTCCAAACAGGTTCAAATATATGTGAGAGATGCAAACATATAGCCAAACTGGAGGCTAAGCTCTCTCATCTCAAAACTGGTGTAACCAGTCAGGAGGAGAAGGTAACCTCACACAACACAATTCCAGTATCACATAGTCCCACCACAACAGCGAACCAAACACATAAAAACACAAAAACATACTTGGAGGCTCTAAATAAAAATCTACCTAAGCAACAGAGACCTCCAAAGCAGACATCCAAGCAAACGCTACCCCAAAACAAAACACGTACAACACATAGCACACAAAGTCAGTGTGCCAAGCAGTCACAGCCCTTAAGGCTGAATAGCACACCTGATACCCTTGTAATAGGTGACTCTATTGTCAGACACACTGAAGTCCCGCTCACCAGGCTGAATAAAGAGAAGGTCACAGTGAGCTGCCTGTTGGGCACTAGGATCCGCCATATAACGCAAGCACTCAGGTCACTACAAAGCAAATACAAATATGACTCAGTCATTGTACATGCTGGCGTGAATGACCTGAGACGTACCTCCCTCGACTACATGAAAAGAGACATAGAGGAGCTCTCTGATCATGTAGCCCAGGCCGGTATGACCCTGACCTTGAGCAGCATCTTACCCTCACCTAGAATGATGCCACTGTATAAAGACAAAATGATCGATTTTAACAATTGGCTAAGATTTTGGTGTCATTCAAAGGGGATCCAGTGTCTGTCAGCCTGGGATGACATGCTCGACAAGCCCGTTGTTTTGCTAGGGGCGGCTTGCACCTGTCACCCTGGGCTTTCGGATATTGGCAAAGGCTCTTGCCACCCCCATAGTGCCTTTTTTAGGCAAGGCTCAAAAGTCAAACCCACCTCCATAGACAGCACAAGGAATAAAAAACTAAGGGTAATGCTGCTAAATGCCAGAAGTCTTAACCACAAGATGCATGCACTCGAAGCTCTCCTCAGTATGGAGAACATCGATATCTGTGCAGTGACAGAAACCTGGTTCAAGGCTCCAGAGAGCACCCCAGCACTACCAGGTTATACCTCATATCATGCTTTTCGGCCCCAAAACCCGGACCGAACCACAAAAGGAGGGGGAGTGTCCATATTTATCAAGGATATCCACACCTCCAGGTTAGTGGCAGTACATGAAGTATCGGAGACCATCCATGTGCAACTGACAGTGGGCAAGACTGCTTTTCAGTTTATAACATCCTACAGACCACCCTCTCAAAGCCAGGAATCCCACTTGGCTTTCTCCGAACACCATTATATTGGGTGACTTCATCTACCCAAACATAGACTGGGAGCATTACTGAAGCCCCAGCACCTTAGCCCAAAGGTTCCTGGAATTTATAAACTCAAATGCTATGGAACAACTAGTCACCACTCCCACAAGAGGGGAAAACATACTAGACCTGATCATTACCAACATGGGGACTCTATGCTCCATACCAGAAGTATATCCCTCATTGGTAAGATCAGACCATAAATTAATTTCACTGGATATCCACATCCCGACCCCACCCCCAGCCCAGAAAACCACAGTGAAAAACTTCTCAAAAGCGAACTTCACACTTCTCAAAACTGAAGTGGAATCCTTCAAGGCCCCAGGGCCAGTGGAAACTATGGCCAAAACTGCAGAATCCTATATAAACACATTCTATGGACATCTCCAGGAATGCATGGATCATGCTATCCCAAACAAAATCAAGACCCAATCATCCAAAGGCAGGCGTCCAGTCTGGTGGACCCCAGCCATAAATAAGCTGTACAACAGAAGGAGGAAGCTACTACATGATAGAGCAAAATACCTAAAAGGGAAGGCATATCTGATCAGTACTAGCAAAAAATTACGATCCCTCATAAAATCCTCCAAGGCCAGCTTTGAGAGAAAAATTGCACAGGACACTAAAGACAATCATAAGGCTCTTTTCAGTTATGTTAGGAACCTGGGATGCAACTCCCAGACTTGTTCTGAGTTGATTCTAAACAACAAAAAATACACTGAACCCACAGACATCGCCAATATCCTGGCAGACAGGTTCAGTGCAAACTTCTCCCCCCCCAAAAGAGCAAGTATCTATCCCGGCAGAATGCAGCCTCCCAAACATCTCTGATGCTCAGGTGAAGGCCGCCCTCTCCAAAGCAAAAAACACTGCTTCCATGGGACCAGACGGCATCCTGGGTTGCGTTCTACATGAACTCCAAGAAGAACTAATCCCTCAAGTAAAACTGCTGTACAATCTCAGCCTCACTACAGGATATGTGCCCAAAGAATGGCGTACAGCAACAGTGGTCCCACTCCACAAAGGTGGCACCTCTGCGGACCCTGGAAATTATCGCCCCATAAGCCTGACTAGCCTAGTATGCAAGGCTATGTAAAGGATCATCATGGAACTCATAAACAAAGACATTGGGGACTTACAGACACTAGATCCTACCCAATTTGGCTTCATCAAGGGCAGATCCTGCCTTTTGAACCTGGTTGACTTCTTCAAAACAGTCACCAAGGCCATAGATGAAGGGAAGGTAGTCCACACAGCTTATCTGGACCTCGCAAAGGCATTTGACACAATACCCCACTCGGGCATCATAGATAAGCTATCCAGCCTAAATATAAACCCCTATGTCACAAGATGGGTCGCAAACTGGCTCAAAGACAGAACCCACAGAGTCAGAGTTGCTGGAGCCATGTCAGACTCGAAACCAGTCACAAGTGGTGTCCCACAAGGTTCTGTCCTGGGACCTCTCTTATTCGGCATTTCCTTTTCTGAGGTACAGGCCAACGTGGGAGGACTATGGCTCACCAAGTTCGCAGATGACTGCAAACTGGGCGCCATAATCAACTCTCCAGCTGACACAAACATCCTTCAAAAAGGTCTCGAAGAGACGGATAATTGGTGCCAGAGCCATGGTCTAAAGCTAAATGCCAAAAAGTGTATAGTCATACCCTTTGGCAAAAACAATGTGCCCACAAATTACCACATAGGTGGTAACCCTTTAAGTACAGAAAAAGTAATTAGGGATCTGGGGACCCAAGTTGATAGCAATCTCTCCTTTGACAACCACATTGTCAAAGTGGTTAGAAAGACCTTCACGTGAGCTCCACCTCATCATGAAAGGATTCATATCTAGATCAAGAGAGGTAATCGTGCCCCTTTATTCATCCCTCATCAGGCCCATCATAGAATACAATGCCCCCTTTGGGATGTACCTTACCCAACACCTGCAGCAATTAGAAAGACCCCAAAAGTACCTCACCAGGAGGATCAAGGGACTCAAACAGATGCCATATGCTGCTCGGGTTAAAACTCCAGCTCTACTCAGTTGCATACTGCCTACTTTGAGGCGATCTATGCCTGACATATAAAGGTATGTCCAACCCAGAATTAATGGACATGCTCCACCTCAGTAAATCTAAATCCCTTAGAGCCACGCTGGGGCCGAGGGACTTGAACCTCAGCACAGAAATAAATAGGAACATGCTGTAGGGACAGATTCATAACCCAGAGGCTCTTCGGCTCTGGAATAGAATTCCAATTCATGTTAGGCAGAGCACCTCACTGACTCTTCAAGAAGAATCTTGATGAGTGGATGGGGATCAAAGAGTTTGTCCCGGTGATTACTTCCATGTCACTATTAGACAGAGGCACAGTAAACTAAACTTTAAAAAGGGCAGAGTATACTCAAATCAAGGGGTGGCGTAAGTCAAACACAATCGGGCTAGGCTTATAAATGCCCCAGGGCAGATAGCCTAGTATGAACCTATGAACAATCATTCCCCACAGGATGTTCCCAGGCAATGCTTGAAATTAGTACTTTGTGATGAATGCATTACCATGTAAATAAAGTCAAATAAATAAATGCATTGAATCAATGAAAACATTTTAAACAATCCATCCCAAGCGAAAACAAGCCAGCAGAAATTTAAATATTAAGCACAAAATATCTTTCCGCCCAAAGTTGTCTCATCAGGGGGTCACTGGTGTGCAAAAACAATCCCATTAATTGGTAAAGAGCAATCCTAAGTGCTGATCTTTGAATTTGTTTGAATAGGTTTCTGTACAATATAAGTTCAACCCATTAGCACATCATTACAGCATACAATCCCATGATTGCCATTTACAGCATAGATACTGGGTTCCTCAAAAGGGAGAACATTCACAGCTGGGTCTCTTTGAAGGTATTGAATATCACCACCAGCCCTCCTAAATTGTGAAGCTTTGCTACTAAATGTATGCTGCATTCTTCAAATCAAACATTTTTTTTCAGTCATAAGTCATAAAGATACAGTCACACAGACCTTGCAAAGATGTATCATAAGACACTAAACATTGTAACTCAAAATACAGACAGGATGAAAACTAGTAAAAAAAAAACGAAACAATCAAGTTAAGGAGATTCTCCTAA
>NW_025049597.1:0-15167 GCF_019279795.1 Protopterus annectens
AATTTTTTAAAATTTTAAATTTTTTTTGGGGGCCACAAAAAAAAAACCAAAAAAAAGGTCTTCTAACAATAAACCACCAAGCAAAAGTAAGAAGGGACAACCAGCACAGCTAAAATGACAAGTGTTATTTATCAAATACAAAAATAAGCATTTTCGTGCATAATCACTTCTTCAGAATAAATTCAGACAGGCCAAGGAACAACTTAATTACAATTTAAAATGGAAACATCTAATCCAAATTCACAATAAAAACAGCTGACATCAAGTCCTATTAAATACTATGGTAACAAATCAATGCTTAATCTTGTGTCCTTTTAAATAAGGTCCTAGGGATGTGTTTTCATTCAAACCATAATTCCTATCTGCTTGCAAAGTTAGAATACACAAGTTAGTTTTTTTAAAGGAGGTCCCCATCTCTAGTATTTTTAGTAGTGAACTGAATCACTTTAAAGAGAAAACTATGGTCAGAATACAGATTAACATGCTTATATAAGGCATGAATAATGTGAAATCTGATTCACGATCATTTGCAGTATCTGTATCTACAGCTTTACCTACCAATGAAGTAGGTCAGCATATAAAATACACGTAGTCCTCTCCGCACTATTTTATGGTGAGAACAAGCTTCAAAGTGTAATCTTTGCCATTGTAACTTCTTTAACTTTAATAACTTAAACTCCACATCACATAAAAGACTATCAAATGCGTCCATATCAGCACTATCAATATGATGGTCTTCTTCAATTCTTTCAAAATCACAACACAAGAGTGGATTACCTTTTATAGATACTGTTCTTTTTGAAGTAAAGCATTTTTGAAGT
Organism: Protopterus annectens; assembly: GCF_019279795.1. Taxonomy (NCBI): domain Eukaryota; kingdom Metazoa; phylum Chordata; order Ceratodontiformes; family Protopteridae; genus Protopterus; species Protopterus annectens. Next base: position 822 of record NW_025049597.1, read on the forward strand.
AAAACCAGGTTCAATCACTTGCCAACCTCCCTCAGCCATTAGTCATGGTGTAAACCAAAACACAAAGAAATGTAAAGAAATATAAATTCCACTGTAACCAAAGGTCTTCCAACAGCAAATACAAAGCAAATGTTAGAAGGAATGGCCGACACAGATAAAACAACAGATGTTATTTATTAAATACAAAAGAAAGCTGTTTAGTGTGTTATAAAATGTTTTGCAACCCCTCCAGGTTTTTTGTGTACTCTATAATTTCTTATAATATTGTATCTTGGCAGAAGTATTTTTTCATCTTTAGTGTTTGGGTTTTTAGCATTTCAGTGATGGTAAGAATGTCTGGATTATGTGATTCAGTACATGCATGGAGATTTGGAATTTTACAAAGCATGTTTCCTTGAAATTTATGCGTGCATTAACAGCAGGTTGTGGAAGAGGCGCGGGGTTGTGTGTTGGTAATGGTGAGAGCTAATGAGTTGATAGGGTTTGATTGGTTTGAATGGATGGTCCGGTTGGTCTGGCAAATGTCTCCACAGGAGTGGGAGGGTAAAAGTGTGGGTGAGAGAAGTTGTACCCATTTTTTTTTATCTTTATCTCTTTTTAGGTAATTGATACTGATATATGGGTATGGTAGTTTCTTTGATGCAGCTGTAATGAAGAGGGTCTGTAAGTTCCTACGGTAGAGAGAGACTGTGTACAATTTTGTAGTTGGTGGGTGGTGTTTGTTGACTAGAGTGTATAGTTGTGGAAAATTGAGTGATGGGGAAGGGGGACGTACTAGGATGTGCCAATGATCAGCATAACTGTGAGAGTAGATTGAAGGAGAAGCATATTACATGTAAGTTAGGGCAAGACAGAGTTATCTTGGTGCAAGTTACGTCATTTTGTTGCAGTTTTTCTGACTAAATATGGAGAACTGAGTTAGGTGGGTATGACAAATGGATTTGTAAGTATAGTACTTTGCTGAAGCTTGGATGTTTCTAAAGTGAATTCCGCTGGTTGTTTTGTTATATGAGGTAATTGGTTTGTATAACTTTTAGGTGAAGTGGGTGGATGGGTATAGAGGGTAGGGTAGGTTAGCTCCAAGCCAGGCATAAGGAATATAGCAGGCTGAGAAGGTGGTAGAGACACCACGACAAAAAACCATCTGTTAGTCCTAAAAGTTATACAGGAACAGGCAATATAATTATACTGAAGTAATTGAGGTGAAATACGCAGGTTTAATTCCTTGCTGTGAATATGCTAATGACAAAGGTTTGAGATTGGTAGTTAGAAAAAAGTTTTGGAAAAATGAGAAAGAACTTTTCTTACCTACTTTAAAAGCTGGACCACTTCTAATAATTTAAAGTAGAAGCTGTTTATTCATTTGTTATCAGTGAAAACATAAGGGTATGGAAAACGGAAGAAGCAAATCAACACAGAACAGAACTGCATATACAGGCAAAGAGGGAGAGCCACAAAGGCAATAGCTGGAAAGAGCACTTAAGAAAGTGCACAAAGCCAGAAAGAGTAGGGTGCAGCTCATTAACTAGGGAGGGGATGAGAGGGGAAAGATTTAGGTGCATTGGAGGCTATTTTTGATTCTATTTAAAACAGCCAAAAAGCAGACCACTAAGTACTGGCCAAGCAGGGAAGAGACATTAAACTTGGTTCCATTTTTCAAAAAGATAATGGTCTTTGTGGGTAATAACAAAACAAATAAATCCTCCTTACACTGAGTAAAAAGACAAGTCTAAGCTTTGCAAGCACTGGATGCTGTACTATTCTACTGTAGTCTCTTTGGGGTGCAGTCAATGACTATACTGAATAAAAATACAAGTCTGCAAGCTTTTGTGGTGGGCTAGATGTTTTAATTATTCAGCTATGTTCCTTTGGGTGGGGTGCAGTCCACAGCTATCTGGCTAATGCAATGCTTAAGCAGGACAGTTAAGCACATTCACTCAGTGGGATGGTATGTGTTCTGGGGAGTGGGGGTCTGGATGTGCAACTGAATATTTGGTGAGGATAAAATTGGCAAGTTTGTTTCGCTCTTTGAGGAACATCTATTTAAATGACCTGTAGGATGACTAAAATGCATAGAGAATAGTCATATTTTACCCAAATCCAGTAAGTCATTGATACGCTTCCACAATTTTGAATTGAATTGCTGACTTAGAAGAGATAAGCAATTTAGATTTATATATATTCCAAACTGACTTTTATTGATTAGATTGTATACTAAAGTGAATTCTTTTCTTAATTTGATAAAGAGTTATTTTATTTCCAGCAGGATCAGGGTTCATCTCGAGCACCACATTCTCTCTAAGTCCCTCCTGTAGTTACTCCCTAGTGTGACCTGCACCAGGAGGGTCTCCTTACCGGGGAGGGTGCTTGAGTATTGGTCTCCATCCACATGCACAAAGCCTGGATGTAAGATATGCCAGGGTAACTAGACTGAGATGAGGCAGCAGGATCATTATAATGCAATCCACTGTTTCTATGCCAAAGTCCATTCCTCCCATGCTAACATTATAGTCAGGCTAGGAGGGCATTGAGTAGTTGCTCAAGCGCATTTCCCAAAGCCTTTACAAGTATTGGACAATCACATCTTCTGTATTCCTGAACCCATCAGCTGGATCGATCTGAACTCCTGCTATGACTAGAGCCCAGCTAAGAGATTCTGGTACGCTCATTCACCTCAAAACAGTAAGTGGGAGACTACTGAACAGGTATGCAGTAGTCATGCCAAGTATGGAAATAAGGTACAATAGGAAAGCTGGTGATGGAAATGCAGTGAAGTCCAGGAAGTCAGAAAAAAAAGAAGGAGGGAATGAAAAGGGACATATGGACCAGGCTTAAGTAAAGAAATAATTACATAACAAAGAAGCTAAGAAAGAAGTTGCACAGCAAAGAAGAAGTAATTAGACACTTCACCAGCTCTGCAAAGTGAGTTATTAGATGGCACAAAGAAACTATATCAGGTTGCAAGGCAAAGATATAAATATCAAAAATATAGTCAGACATCTTTCATAATGGATGCCAGCAGCAACCTACTTACTAGTCCACAGGACATCAAAGGCAGATGGAATGAGAGCAGCTTCTGAATAAAAAATACCCCACAGAAGCTGTACTTCCCCAGGTACAGCCTATGACAAGAGAAGAGAAGAGAAGAGAAGAGAAGAGAAGAGAAGGGAAGAGAAGGGAAGAGAAGAGAAGGGAAGAGAAGGGAAGAGAAGAGAAGGGAAGAGAAGGGAAGAGAAGAGAAGAGAAGAGAAGAGAAGAGAAGAGAAGAGAAGGGAAGAGAAGGGAAGAGAAGGGAAGGGAAGGGAAGGGAAGGGAAGGGAAGAGAGAAGAGAAGAGAAGAGAAGAGAAGAGAAGAGAAGGGAAGAGAAGAGAAGAGAAGGGAAGAGAAGAGAAGAGAAGAGAAGAGAAGAGAAGAGAAGGAAGAGAAGAGAAGGGAAGAGAAGAGAAGAGAAGAGAAGAGAAGAGAAGAGAAGGAAGAGAAGGGAAGAGAAGGGAAGGGAAGGGAAGGTGCTGGGAAGGGAAGGTCAGCCAATAGAAGAAGTAAAAATAGCACTAAGGAAATTAAGTAAGGCAAAGCAGTAGGCTCAGAATGAGTCGCAGACATAATACAATGATGTTCAGTGAGATAGGGGTAAATGGTTCCTGTGGAGAGCCATAGCAGCAGAGGAAAGTCATATCCCAGATTAGGTATCAAATTCTTCTCATTAATGTAAAGGAAAGTTCTGAAAGGGTGATTGATAAATGGAAATATGCATGGCGGTAAAGCAAGATGGAAGATGAATGTCTAGATCCAGATAAGGATGCAGTACAACTGACCCAACATTTGGAGCGACATACCGAGAAGAAGAACCGGCGAAATTCAACTGGGTATTCCTAGATATGAAAAGCCACAAAAGCTAATTTGGGTAGTCCTGTGGTGGGCTTAACATCCCAGACATCTGCGCATTATGAAAGCTAGTGCATGCATCCAATGATTCACATGAACAGTGTTCGTCTCTCAAAGGGGTTCCCAGTGGGTGGGGGGCATCATTGTTCAGCTCTGAGCCCACTGCTGTTCATACTGGTGATGGACTACATTAGCAAACTGCTGCATGCAGATGGTGTGCATTACAGGCAGGTTGAGCAATAATTTCAGCAAAGGATGGGGAAGGGGCAAAACTAAAGGGCCCGGGGGATGAAACAGCTCAGTTAAGACAATGTAATGGCAGCAGATGGGCAAAATGAAGTGACAACTGGGATAAAGGGGAAAATAGTAAAAAAGGGTTAACAGCTTCAAATCTGGGAGGGCGGGTTGAGGAGAAGGAAGTCCAAATGAGGAGATCAAAGCTGTAATCGGGGGCTGAAAACAACTGAACAGAGTGTCGGGCGTAGTAAGGCTACAGAAATGCCAAAGAGGCCGGAAAAGTGAGGTGTACAAAACAGTTAGGTGACCAGGCTGGGCACAGAAAACTCAGACAGTAAAGGCAGAACAGGAGGAAGATGATGGAAAAAAGAAGTGTTGAGGAGCAGGTGGTAGAGCCAGTATAGAACGGAATATGACATAATCAGTAGCCAGCAGCTCCAATTCCAGAAAAGTAATAAATAGAACAGATTATGGTGGTTTGGGCACATGCATTAAAGTGGTGCATAATCTAAAAGCCTGTAAGCATGGTAGCCAGCGGTTATGAAACAGGGCATCCAGCAAAGAGAAGGACTGACTGTGTGACCGAACACCTGCTACAATCAAACATGAGTATCAAGAAAAGCATATGGAGTGGCAATGACTATGGGTATAGAGCACAGTTGACATAACATCCTGGACCCATGCAGGCCAATGGGAAAAGTAATTTGATGATAATGGTGATTCCCCCAGCAGCACATCCATCTCTCCAGCTCATCTCCATCACACATCCAAGCAACTAATCAAATTTAGGGTCACCCTGGGTCAGTACGTTGGGATTTTCCTGTATGCTATTAGGCAGGTGGGTTAAATGAACATGTTTGTTTTGTTTAAAAGCAGAAAAGAGGTGTGAGACAGCAGCCATTTTGGGCATATTGTCGCCAATGCAAAATAAACAGTCAGTTTTCAAAAGCTGATTGTGAGACTTGAGATTTATTGGCCGATTTTGGCTCAGTGGGTTAGTTCGACCGCAACCAGTGCATGTATCACGAAGTGCAGCTGCTGGAGCATACAAGCTATTAAAGGATGTGTTCAGTAATTAAGCTTATATATAGGTTCACAGGTTCATAGTGTTATTAGGCTAATGCACCAGAATAAAGAAAAGGACCTTTTGTAGCATGTGTGCATATAAATAATACTGCTACAGTCATGTTGAAGGTGCAGCCAGAATGCTAATAACATCCAGTGCATGATAGCTAATCTGTTTATAAGTTAAAGTTGCTTAACCGCCTATGATGTGTTTGTATGGGCTGGCCACAGTTGTCAAGAACCCAAGGATGCTTGCTTGTTTTTTATCCTGACTCAGGAGTGACACGCCATGTGGACCCCTTTACAGTTTGGTTACCTCTTGCTGCCCAGTTGTCATTGGTTAACTGAGTGAAATTATACAGGAGGTATAGGTTCAGTGTGTAGTTATCATCAACTTGCTCTGTCCAGGAGGGACAGGCACCACCCCCAACAGTGTTCCAGCGCCACACTTGGGATCTTGAGAGTTGTGCCTGAAAAGGATCAAAGAGGGCTCACTTCATGTGTGAATTGAAGGTTGGTCCAGAGAAATGGCAGTCTCTGGGAGATGATTTATTTCTCTGGCATGACTTGTCTTATGCCAGTTTCTAATATCCGCAGGTGCTGCACTCTCCTGCAGTTTAATTCTAAGCAATGCTTTGCGTTAGCATTTCCATCAGGGCTGGGTCACAGACTGCCCTGTATGTCGCCTCCCAGATCACCCCTTAGCAACCCAGTGGTATATGCATCTGCAGCACAGGGAATTTCAGCCCACATAAGACTTGTTTTGAAAAATTCATTTAATTTGGTAAGAAACTTCGATGGCTCTCAAATTAAGCGGTAGATACCGGTAGTGAGGTACTTCTGTAAAAGACCATTGTACCAATTATTCGTTTGATGATGGCCAAGTATAATGGAATTAAGAATATCTCTTTGATAATTTATCTTCAATGCCTTTACTTGCAAGATGTGCCACATATAAGATTTTCACTACCTAAACACATGGTGGTTATCAGAGTCTCAGATTAAGAACAACATGAAAATTGATCATGCATCACCAAGTCTGTTCTGGTGGGTGTCATTCAGACGTAATTAGTAGGGTGGTTTCCAAAGGAATAATAATGTACTTTTTACTTAGATTTAATCTGTGGCTTGGCACCAATCATTAGCCTGTAAGTTAACTCCTGTCTGCAGAATATTAACATCAACAACCAATGATTTTTCCCAGTTTGCAATTGTCATTGAACTTATTGGGGTCACAGGTTGTCCAAGCTTGCATGGACTTGAGAGAATAAATTTCAAACAGCAGAGGTGCAATCACAGAACCCTGTGGCATGCCACTGGTGACTGCCTTGACAGAGGAAGTCACCCACTGACAGTATGTGTCCTGGCTCGCGAGCCTGCAGTTGGCTACCCATCTGTTAACAATGTAGGGTTGACCTCAAACTGGGGAAAGTGTCTCATAATATCAGAGAGAGATCAAGAACTCTGTCTAGGTCAAGACAGGGCAGTATGCACTGCCTTCCTCATCCAGGGCCTTGGTGATTTTCTCAAAGAAACTCAACCATTTTTTAACAGTATGATCTACTCTTAACAAATCTGAACTGGGTTGGTCTGCAGAGATTGGGAGATCACCATGTCCTTGTTAATACCATCCCTTTATAATGATTCTTTTTTCCGTCTATATATAAATGCTCGGTAAATTTATAATTCTTAGGGTCATGAGCGGTCACCCTTTGTGCAGAGACAGCCATGTCCTCCATTCCACTGTATCATAGCCAGCTGGGCAATGTGTTAGTAAACAAAAATCTATGTGTCTGTTAGTCATGTTTCTAAGTTGTTTAAAATAAAATCTAGGGATGCTGTCATCCCAGTGTTTTGGAATTGAAAAGCAGCCAAATGTTATCTGCTGTCTTGAGATAATTGTCAGTAAATTGGTGGCAGATATACTTTGAGGATGATTGGGGTAGTTTGCTTCAACCATCAGATAGTGCTTAGCTGAGTATGCTCCTCCTGCTGAGTATGGGCGGTGTCTTCCACAACCAGTCTAGTGCATAAATAAGTATTCTTTTAGATTTTGGATCTAGTTAAAGAATGCCTTGTGATTATCCGTAGCCAGGAAAGTTTTACCAGCCTTCTCATAATTAGCTGGAGGACTTGACAAGATTCCCCTATTTTTTTTGTTTAAGCTAGATGATTCTCCCTGCTGCACCACCCCTTGTTCTTGGTTACTGTTTTCTGCTGTATAGCCTGTTTATGCTTAGGGGCCGCCAACCAGGGTGCCCTGCCTTTTTTCTGTCAAGGCCTGTTTTAATCTGGTCAGGCGCTGTTTTCAGTTCTATACAACTGCTTAAGTGGTTATATTGAGATTACTGGTGTACACCTCTGCAAAAAGAGCCCATGCTATCTGTGTTTTAGGGGCTTTGAAACTCTTATACCATCACTAGAAGGAGGTAATTAGAGACCCTGAAAATTCCCAAGTGGCTTTTGAGCTTGAGGCATTCCGGTCCTGGCAACAGCTGAACGTGACTGATTTATGATCCAATTTACTTAGGAGTGACATCACGTAATTCTCCCATATTAGTGAGTACTATGTCCAGGACATTTGAGCCTGGGTGCCGATTAGCTGTTCCAGAGCATTTGCATTGACAAAGTCCAGAATCTCTGAGCCAGTATGTTGGTGGCTGTGTATACTCTAGTCACCAGAAGCCACAATTGTTAAAAGCCATGCTTTATACGGTGCCATCATCCTTGCAGAAGGTAGAATGTTAGGCTGGGCTTATTCCGCTCATGACACATAATCCTGAGAGCCAGTCGTCTCTCTTCATATAGTCCAGTGAGGTACATCTCAAATCATCACCCCACCTGGACTATGATGGAGTTATACCCAGTACCAGGATTGACTGACTTGAGTCCTTATGGACTCTGACAGATCCCGTACTCTAAGAGGCAGCCAACCACAACCCACCCCCATGCAGCCCCTCCTTATTCAGCCGCCCAGAGGGAACATCACAATGTTGTCACCTATGACCAAGCTGAGTACGAACACTCATTTAACAAGCCACATGTGATATCACAGTTTCTTAAGGGAATGTATTTACTAACTGGAGCAAAGCTCCATGCTAGTTAAAGACAGTGAGATATGCTATCGTATTGCAGCAAGCACTCTTTGTTAAAGCAGAGAGAGTTCAATGAGTTTTATTTATTTTGGACCTAACTTTGGGGAAAGAATCCTGTTTTCATTCCCGCTGAGTGGACTGAGGACCGCCCATAATGCCAGATGACTCAAATATGCGAATTTGTGTATTTTGATAGGCTATTGAGACAATTGAAGCTATTAGAAAGGGTGATAGGAGCTGCATCGTATAGATAAGAGGAGGGCACTGGAGGATATTAGAGATTTTTAGAGATATTAGTGCGCAAAGGTCAAGAAGTGACCGCTCTGAAATTTTTTGTCTCGATCTAGTGTTCTCTGATATTAACCAAGCGGTTATTAATTCACAACTCTCTAGAAAGTTGTTATGCCGGTGACTGAGGATGCAGATCGAAATCTGTTAATAACAGTAGGGCTGCCATTAGAAACTGATTGTTCCTGATTATTCCTCCATTGAAATCATTAAATTAAATTTAAACAGAGCTGAGTCATCTTGCAAATGCTCTGGAACAGCTAGCTGTACACACCCACATTAGGCTCAAATTTATTGTTTAGGGCTACACACTCAAGCCAAGATTATCTTCCTGTGTTTTTAGTGTACCATTGCATTGAATAGCCTGCTTTTAACCAAAAAAAAACTCATCTTGTTTGCTCATTTCTCCCACCTTCCCGCAAGTTTAGTCCAGATCCCAGGCATTGTTGGTTTCAGGACTTTATTTTCTGTGTTCAGAGTTAACCGGCATCTTTGTTGTGGTAGATGAAAGTCCTACCGCTTTACCAGTGGGAGTGGTGAGTGCTACTAATGTCATTTAACAGAGAGGTGTGTTTCCAGCTCGAAATTGTAGTTTTAGCTATCATGGATTTATCCTTTCATCCTAGCACTGCCGGGCTATGGTTAAACCATTCCATGCTGTGCTTTTTCCTCTCAAATTCTCCCTTAGAACTAGCTGGCTTCAAAGTAGTACTACCAAAATTCAGAACTCTGTGACTAAAGTAATTTGCTCTAGAACCTGCTGGAAGCAATTAGGAAGCCTTTTAAATGACAAAACATCAAATCATTTGTTAATATGAGAACACTAATCATAGGCTCTAAACAGCCTATAATTACAGCACCTTGCAGCGGGCAAGGGAAAACAGCTCTGTCCTTACAAAAAATCCACCATCAAGATTTCCCTCCTGTCCACCTGGTGAATCTGGGCATAAAATGCAGCAACTACCTCATGTACACAGACAACCACCTCCCTAGAACCCAACACTCACAACTCATGGAGCAATACCTAGCCAAACTGACGCAAGTTTCTCCAGCCAAGACGAAGTAGACAGCTTTAAAAGGAGAAGGTAAACACCTGCACTACAACCCTCGGGCAACACATAGCCCTTCAAAACCCACACCATCAACACTCACAATATAAGTAAACATCTAAACCCACATATGGAATTTCAACATTAACCTGCCCAAGCAACAAGGACTCTAAAGCTGAAACGCAACAAACACCACTACGTTCAAAGGACATATAGTTACAACACTCAGTGTAGTTACCCAACAACAATGCCCTAAGCAAAGACAATGTACCCATCACTTTAGTCATAGGGAGACTGTATAGTCAGGCACACTGGATGTCCCACCACCAGGCTGAACAAGGAGAAAATACAGTCAGCTGTCTGTGTCTGTTGGTGATCCACCACATAACACATATGCACTGGAAGTCACTCCACAACAAGTATTAAATACGCTATTGTCCATGTTAAAGTGAATGACTTGAGAGACGTACCCTGACTACACATGAAAAGAGACATGGAAGCAGCTCAGATCATATGGCTCAGGCAGGTGGGTTGTGACCCCAGCCCTGAGTAGCATCCACTTTCACCCAGAATGATAGCACAGTATAAGCATGATTGACTTCAACAACTGGCTAAGCTTCTGGTGTCATTCAAAGGGGATCCAGATTGTTCGTTCTGGGGTTTATCGGATAACCACAATGCTTTGCCAGAGATGGTCTGCACCTTTCACCCCTGGGATTCAGGTTAATGACGAAAGCTCTTGCCACCCCTATAGTGCCTTTTTTAGGCAAGGTTCAAAGGACAAAACCAATTTCACAGTGGGTGATACAAGTATGCAAAAATCTGAAGGTAATGTTACTCAATGCCAGAAGTCTAAACCTCAAATGCCTCTCTCGAAAGCACTCCTAAATGAAAACATCGCAGTATTCCACAGTAACTGGTGACCTGTGGGTTCAAGGCTCAGAGAGCACCCCTGCAATGTACCAGGCTACAACTTACTTTCAATTCTTTTCAGCCACCAAACCAAGATTGAAACACTAAAGGTGGAGGAGTCCATATCTTCACCAAGTATATTCACAATTCTCGAGGCTAGAAGGCTCAACACACAATGCACCTGAATTCTCCAGCAGTTCAACACCAGGAAAGAATGCAATCCAAATTGTACCTCACAGATCCCACCATGCACCAAGATTCACTACACCTTTCTAAACATACTGAAATATTAAGATGTAACCAAACAATCTTGGTCACTGGGTGATTTTAACCACTCCTGCTATTAACTGGGAAAACTACTCAGTACCAACACCTTTTCCCCAGTGGTTCTGGAATTGTTCCATCACCTCTGGATTATCTAATCCATTGCCCCACCAGGGGCCCAGTTTCCTAGACCTGATTGCTGGCCAACATGGGAGAAAGATGCCCGTGTCATTACGTGGTCACTTCCTCCCCGCTGGTCAGGTCCCTGTCACGCCATAAGCAAACTCACCCCTGACATCCACATCCCACCCCTCACTTCCCAGTAAGGAAAACCTCTGTAAAACTTCTCCAAAGCCAACTTATGCTACTCAAGTTGAAGTGTGACAACTGACACCGGGCCGCAGGCGGGAGCTGAGTTCAACTGCTGAACCTACTAAGGCACTGTACGAGTATACTCTGTGCATGAATCGACATCCCAAATAGAACCAGCATGTTTCCAAAAAAAAAAAAAAAGGAAGTCAATCCAGAAGTCCCTCGCTATAGTTTAAAACTATACAACAGAAGAAAGAAAACTGTTGCAGAAAAGATGAAATTTAGATGCAAAAACTCCCTACCAGCCTGAAGGTTGATATCCCATAAACTTCCAAAGCTAGTTATGAAAATAAAATTGCTAAAGATTCCAAAGACAACCACAAGTATTCTCATAGTGCTGCTGGTGAATCTAAATGTCAATACTCAGATATGCTCTGAGCTACAACATAATGGCAATAAATATACTGATTCCAAGGATATTGCCAATATCCTGGCAGATCAATTTAGTGCCAATTCCACCTTCCTCTCACCTCCTAAAGGGCCCATCTCAATACCAAAATATTGCCAAATTCTGGTAATCACGCCCACACAGGTAGAAACCGCGACTACAAAGTGAATACAGCATCCATGGGACCAGATGACATCCCGTGGCTGTGTACTACATGAACTACAAATGAACTGGCACTACCTAAGTGCCGCGTTTAATCACAGTCTACCTCAGGCTTTGTGCCCACTGAGTTGTGCACAGCCACAGTTATCCTGCATCTACAAGGTGGGGGATCCCACCTTGGTTTCCTAGGAAACCACCATCCCATCAGTCTGATCAGCCCGCTGACCTGCGCGGCATGGAACGCATTATCATGGAACTTATAAACAAAGACATTGACAATCTTCAAACACTGGACCCCAATCTAGTTTGATTCGTGATGGACTGATCTTGTCTCCCGGAACTCCTGATTACCCCTTTGAACTGGCGTCTCTAGAGCTGTGGATGAAGGCAGTGGCTATCCACACAGCCACCGACCTGCCAAGGCTCAACACTACCCCCACCGGAATCATAGCGCAACCGTTGATCATAAGCAACTTACGGCACTGATGGGTTGCCAACTGGCTTACCGACAGTGTTCTAGAGTGTAAAAGTAGCCAATTCCAAATCCACCCAGACAACTGGACAAGTGGAGTACCCTCAGGGTTCAGCCTTGGGACGCTCTTGTTTGGCATCTACTTGGAAGTACACAGACAAACACTAAGAGATTTAGCAAACAGTTCTAGATGACTGCAAACTGGGAGCCATTATTGAACCCCCAAATGATAAATCTTTCGACAAAGAGCCATAGAACAGATGTTGTGCCAGAGCCATGGCCTGCTTAATGTCAAGGAATGTAAAGTTATCCTTTGGGAAAACTATGTATCGAAGGAATTGCTATTAGGTGGCAGTAATAATAAACACTGAAAGTGTGATGAGAGATTCTAGGGACACAGGTGACAGTGGTCCCACTATCAAACCACACATTGCCACACACCAGTCAGGAAATCCTTCTATGTGGCACACTCATCACTATGCCTCTATCAAAAAGGAGGTCATTGTCCCACCTGTACTCATCCTCATAGACGTTACTATAGAGTAATAACGCCCCATTTGTAGGTAATTTACAAGACATCTGCAAATAGCTGGAAAGGCTGCAGAAATACCTCACCAGAATCACAGGCCTAAAGCAGATGCCTTGGGGCATGATCATCTAAAACTCCAGCTATACTCTGTGGCATATCATCCACTCAGCGGCGATCTCTGCTGAACATGAAGGTGCCACAAGTCAAAACTTGAGCTGCTGGACATGCTCCTCTTTAAAGAAATCCCAATCCTCAGAGCCAGTTGGCTGCTCCAGGTATCTAAACTGTCATCGCCAATGAACAAAACATGCTGAGGGGATAGGTTCCGACCTAGAGACTTCCCATACTCTGAATTGACTGCCATGGCATGTCGGGCGGCCTCCTTGGCTCTCTTTCAAAAAGGAACCTTGACGATTGGATGGGAGAGACAAGAAAATCTTTTACCCAGATCACATCAGCTGTCTCTGCTAGAGGGGTCCAGGAAAATATTAGGAAGAAATATCCAGGGAATTGTTATGGTTAGGTTTAGGAGAAAATTTGTGATGATAACCTAGTACCAACTCTGCTGGAACCTACAATAAATTGTGAAAATGTTGTCTTTTCTGTTGGCTTTAAATATAAATTATCTGCATCCATCTTTTTATTGGCTTTTCTTTTGCTGCTGATTTTTGGAAATTTATTTATTTTTTATTTGGTTATTGGGAAAGCCCACTGGGGCATGATCCCATTTTCAGCAGAGGCCGTGTAGAAAAACTGCACAATGATTAGTACAGCAAATACAGTAAATACAATACACACTTAATAAAGTACAGTACAGAGTCAAACATGTTAATAAAATACAGTACAGAGTCAAACATGTTAATAAAGTATGTGCACAGAGTCAACATATAATAAATACAGTACAGACAAATATGTTAATAAAGCACAGTACAGAGTCAAAACATAAGTAATACAAAGGCAATAAAACAAACATGTTAATAAAATTGAAGCAGTACAGAGTCAAACATGTTAATAAAGTACAGTACAGAGTCAAAACACACATTGAAGTACAGTACAGGAAACAAACATATTAATAAAGTACAGTACAGAGTCAAACACATTAGCCATAAGGTACAGAGTCAAATATGTTAATAAAGTACAGTACAGAGTCACCATACGCGTTGTACAGAGTCAAAACACATTAATAAAGTATGCACAGAAAGTCAAACATGTTAATAGGCATAGTATAGAGTCAAAACATGTTAATAAACAGCGGTGAGTCAAACATATAATGTGCAGAGCAGCCAAACATGTTATAAAATAAGGGTATAGAGTCAAAACATGTTAATAAAGTATAGTACAGAGTCAAAGTTAATATGGTTCACTTTCAAAGGCCAAGAAGGAGCAGAAAGTAAATATACCATAAGGAGTACAGGTGTTACAAACAATACAGTTGAAAGGGATTAGACTCCAAACTTCTTGGCCCCACACAGTTTGGCTGAGATCCCACCATGAACCTGGGGTTGGACTTTGATGCAGTCACCAAGGCATGTGGATGAGGGTAGTAAGACACAGCCCATCTTTGACCTGGCTGCGCCTTGATACCATTCCCCACCTGTGGTATCATTGTTTTTATCCCAACAGGGAT
>NW_025049598.1:0-14642 GCF_019279795.1 Protopterus annectens
CAGTGGCAATGGTTAACACTGAGCAGCCTGCCTGTCCCTGCAGGAGTGGTTACTGCCTAGAATCTGTAGTTTTATTGGCCATTTTGGGTCAGTTCCAAACTCCTTGATCTCTCTCTTAAAACCCTGCAGCCGCGTGGTTTTGGGGTCTTTCCAAGCTTGATAGTTGTTGCTGAAGCACCTACCAAGAGGAGAAAATGCTGAGAGAAGAAAGGAGCCACTTTTGAGATTTTAAGTATTTTCTTGTGATTTATTTCTTAGAAAAACTGCATTGCCGCCTACTTTTCAGCATTTTCTTGATTGGAAAAGTTGATATCTGGGTTAGAAACAGTATTTAGAACATACCTAGAGCCTGTTTACTGCATTTTTTGTGTTGCACTTAATTTAAAACTGTTTTTTCTTAAATTGCATTTTTCCTGCCTCTGACCTAGCACACACATGTTGGGGTCATTTATTGCACTGTTCTGACTAGTTTGCTACTTGTGTGTCTCTGCTATCCTTAAACAAAAACAAAAAAAAAAAAATCTTGCTATTTTCCCACTTTCTCTAATTTAAAAGTAAGTTCAGTTACAGAGTTGCTGTTCTGAACTGTTTGTAAGTTTCTTGGAGGCCAGTGCTTGCTTGGGCTAAAGGGAAGTCTCTGTGTTCACCAGTGGCAGTGGTTAACACTGAGCAGCCTGCCTGTCCCTGTAGGAGTGGTTACTGCCTAGAAACTGTAGTTTTATTGGCCATTTTGGGTCAATTCCAAACTCCTTGATCTCTCTCTTAAAACCCTGCAGCCGCATGGTTTTGGCATCTTTCCAGGCTTGATAGTTGTTGCTGAAGCACCTACCAAGAGGAGAAAATGCTGAGAGAAGAAAGGAGCCACTTTTGAGATTTTAAGTATTTTCTTGTGATTTATTTCTTAGAAAAACTGCATTGCCGCCTACTTTTCAGCATTTTCTTGATTGCAAAAGTTGATATCTGGGTTAGAAACAGTATTTAGAACATACCTAGAGCCTGTTTACTGCATTTTTGTGTTGCACTTAATTTAAAATTGTTTTTTCTTAAATTGCATTTTTCCTGCCTCTGACCTAGCACACATGTGTTGGGGTCATTTATTGCACTGTTCTGACTAGTTTGCTACTTGTGTGTCTCTGCTATCCTTAAACAAAAACAAAAAACAAAAAATCTTGCTATTTTCCCACTTTCTCTAATTTAAAAGAAAGTTCAGTTACAGAGTTGCTGTTCTGAACTGTTTGTAAGTTTCTTGGAGGCCAGTGCTTGCTTGGGCTAAAGGGAAGTCTCTGTGTTCACCAGTGGCAGTGGTTAACACTGAGCAGCCTGCCTGTCCCTGTAGGAGTGGTTACTGCCTAGAAACTGTAGTTTTATTGGCCATTTTGGGTCAATTCCAAACTCCTTGATCTCTCTCTTAAAACCCTGCAGCCGCATGGTTTTGGCATCTTTCCAGGCTTGATAGTTGTTGCTGAAGCACCTACCAAGAGGAGAAAATGCTGAGAGAAGAAAGGAGCCACTTTTGAGATTTTAAGTATTTTCTTGTGATTTATTTCTTAGAAAAACTGCATTGCCGCCTACTTTTCAGCATTTTCTTGATTGCAAAAGTTGATATCTGGGTTAGAAACAGTATTTAGAACATACCTAGAGCCTGTTTACTGCATTTTTTGTGTTGCACTTAATTTAAAATTGTTTTTTCTTAAATTGCATTTTTCCTGCCTCTGACCTAGCACACACATGTTGGGGTCATTTATTGCACTGTTCTGACTAGTTTGCTACTTGTGTGTCTCTGCTATCCTTAAACAAAAAAAAAAATCTTGCTATTTTCCCACTTTCTCTAATTTAAAAGAAAGTTCAGTTACAGAGTTGCTGTTCTGAACTGTTTGTAAGTTTCTTGGAGGCCAGTGCTTGCTTGGGCTAAAGGGAAGTCTCTGTGTTCACCAGTGGCAGTGGTTAACACTGAGCAGCCTGCCTGTCCCTGTAGGAGTGGTTACTGCCTAGAAACTGTAGTTTTATTGGCCATTTTGGGTCAATTCCAAACTCCTTGATCTCTCTCTCTTAAAACCCTGCAGCCACGTGGTTTTGGCATCTTTCCAGGCTTGATAGTTGTTGCTGAAGCACCTACCAAGAGGAGAAAATGCTGAGAGAAGAAAGGAGCCACTTTTGAGATTTTAAGTATTTTCTTGTGATTTATTTCTTAGAAAAACTGCATTGCCGCCTACTTTTCAGCATTTTCTTGATTGCAAAAGTTGATATCTGGGTTAGAAACAGTATTTAGAACATACCTAGAGCCTGTTTACTGCATTTTTGTGTTGCACTTAATTTAAAATTGTTTTTCCTTAAATTGCGTTTTTCACGCCTCTGACCTAGCACACAAGTGTTGGGGTCATTTATTGCACTGTTCTGACTAGTTTGCTACTTGTGTGTCTCTGCTATCCTTAAACAAAAACAAAAAAACAAAAAAATCTTGCTATTTTCCCACTTTCTCTAATTTAAAAGTAAGTTCAGTTACAGAGTTGCTGTTCTGAACTGTTTGTAAGTTTCTTGGAGGCCAGTGCTTGCTTGGGCTAAAGGGAAGTCTCTGTGTTCACCAGTGGCAGTGGTTAACACTGAGCAGCCTGCCTGTCCCTGTAGGAGTGGTTACTGCCTAGAAACTGTAGTTTTATTGGCCATTTTGGGTCAATTCCAAACTCCTTGATCTCTCTCTCTTAAAACCCTGCAGCCGCATGGTTTTGGCATCTTTCCAGGCTTGATAGTTGTTGCTGAAGCACCTACCAAGAGGAGAAAATGCTGAGAGAAGAAAGGAGCCACTTTTGAGATTTTAAGTATTTTCTTGTGATTTATTTCTTAGAAAAACTGCATTGCCGCCTACTTTTCAGCATTTTCTTGATTGCAAAAGTTGATATCTGGGTTAGAAACAGTATTTAGAACATACCTAGAGCCTGTTTACTGCATTTTTTGTGTTGCACTTAATTTAAAATTGTTTTTTCTTAAATTGCATTTTTCCTGCCTCTGACCTAGCACACACATGTTGGGGTCATTTATTGCACTGTTCTGACTAGTTTGCTACTTGTGTGTCTCTGCTATCCTTAAACAAAAAAAAAAAAATCTTGCTATTTTCCCACTTTCTCTAATTTAAAAGTAAGTTCAGTTACAGAGTTGCTGTTCTGAACTGTTTGTAAGTTTCTTGGAGGCCAGTGCTTGCTTGGGCTAAAGGGAAGTCTCTGTGTTCACCAGTGGCAGTGGTTAACACTGAGCAGCCTGCCTGTCCCTGTAGGAGTGGTTACTGCCTAGAAACTGTAGTTTTATTGGCCATTTTGGGTCAATTCCAAACTCCTTGATCTCTCTCTTAAAACCCTGCAGCCGCATGGTTTTGGCATCTTTCCAGGCTTGATAGTTGTTGCTGAAGCACCTACCAAGAGGAGAAAATGCTGAGAGAAGAAAGGAGCCACTTTTGAGATTTTAAGTATTTTCTTGTGATTTATTTCTTAGAAAAACTGCATTGCCGCCTACTTTTCAGCATTTTCTTGATTGCAAAAGTTGATATCTGGGTTAGAAACAGTATTTAGAACATACCTAGAGCCTGTTTACTGCATTTTTGTGTTGCACTTAATTTAAAATTGTTTTTTCTTAAATTGCATTTTTCCTGCCTCTGACCTAGCACACACATGTTGGGGTCATTTATTGCACTGTTCTGACTAGTTTGCTACTTGTGTGTCTCTGCTATCCTTAAACAAAAACAAAAAAACAAAAAAACTTGCTATTTTCCCACTTTCTCTAATTTAAAAGAAAGTTCAGTTACAGAGTTGCTGTTCTGAACTGTTTGTAAGTTTCTTGGAGGCCAGTGCTTGCTTGGGCTAAAGGGAAGTCTCTGTGTTCACCAGTGGCAGTGGTTAACACTGAGCAGCCTGCCTGTCCCTGTAGGAGTGGTTACTGCCTAGAAACTGTAGTTTTATTGGCCATTTTGGGTCAATTCCAAACTCCTTGATCTCTCTCTTAAAACCCTGCAGCCGCATGGTTTTGGCATCTTTCCAGGCTTGATAGTTGTTGCTGAAGCACCTACCAAGAGGAGAAAATGCTGAGAGAAGAAAGGAGCCACTTTTGAGATTTTAAATATTTTCTTGTGATTTATTTCTTAGAAAAACTGCATTGCCTCCTACTTTTCGGCATTTTCATGATTGCAAAAGTTGATATCTGGGTTGGAAACAGTATTTAGAACATACCTAGAGCCTGTTTACTGCATTTTTTTGTGTTGCACTTAATTTAAAATGTTTTTTCTTAAATTGCATTTTTCCTGCCTCTGACATAGCACATACATGTTGGGGTCATTTATTGCACTGTTCTGACTAGTTTGCTACTTGTGTGTCTCTGCTATCCTTAAACAAAAACAAAAAAAAAAAATCTTGCTATTTTCCCACTTTCTCTAATTTAAAAGAAAGTTCAGTTACAGAGTTGCTGTTCTGAACTGTTTGTAAGTTTCTTGGAGGCCAGTGCTTGCTTGGGCTAAAGGGAAGTCTCTGTGTTCACCAGTGGCAGTGGTTAACACTGAGCAGCCTGCCTGTCCCTGTAGGAGTGGTTACTGCCTAGAAACTGTAGTTTTATTGGCCATTTTGGGTCAATTCCAATTCCTTGATCTCTCTCTTAAAACCCTGCAGCCATATGGTTTTGGCATCTTTCCAGGCTTGATAGTTGTTGCTGAAGCACCTACCAAGAGGAGAAAATGCTGAGAGAAGAAAGGAGCCACTTTTGAGATTTTAAGTATTTTCTTGTGATTTATTTCTTAGAAAAACTGCATTGCCGCCTACTTTTCAGCATTTTCTTGATTGCAAAAGTTGATATCTGGGTTAGAAACAGTATTTAGAACATACCTAGAGCCTGTTTACTGCATTTTTGTGTTGCACTTAATTTAAAATTGTTTTTCTTAAATTGCATTTTTCCTGCCTCTGACCTAGCACACATGTGTTGGGGTCATTTATTGCACTGTTCTGACTAGTTTGCTACTTGTGTGTCTCTGCTATCCTTAAACAAAAACAAAAAAAAAATCTTGCTGTTTTCCCACTTTCTCTAATTTAAAAGTAAGTTCAGTTACAGAGTTGCTGTTCTGAACTGTTTGTAAGTTTCTTGGAGGCCAGTGCTTGCTTGGGCTAAAGGGAAGTCTCTGTGTTCACCAGTGGCAGTGGTTAACACTGAGCAGCCTGCCTGTCCCTGTAGGAGTGGTTACTGCCTAGAAACTGTAGTTTTATTGGCCATTTTGGGTCAATTCCAAACTCCTTGATCTCTCTCTCTTAAAACCCTGCAGCCACTTGGTTTTGGCATCTTTCCAGGCTTGATAGTTGTTGCTGAAGCACCTACCAAGAGGAGAAAATGCTGAGAGAAGAAAGGAGCCACTTTTGAGATTTTAAGTATTTTCTTGTGATTTATTTCTTAGAAAAACTGCATTGCCGCCTACTTTTCAGCATTTTCTTGATTGCAAAAGTTGATATCTGGGTTAGAAACAGTATTTAGAACATACCTAGAGCCTGTTTACTGCATTTTTTGTGTTGCACTTAATTTAAAATTGTTTTTTCTTAAATTGCATTTTTCCTGCCTCTGACCTAGCACACACGTGTTGGGGTCATTTATTGCACTGTTCTGACTAGTTTGCTACTTGTGTGTCTCTGCTATCCTTAAACAAAACAAAAAAAAAAAATCTTGCTATTTTCCCACTTTCTCTAATTTAAAAGTAAGTTCAGTTACAGAGTTGCTGTTCTGAACTGTTTGTAAGTTTCTTGGAGGCCAGTGCTTGCTTGGGCTAAAGGGAAGTCTCTGTGTTCACCAGTGGCAGTGGTTAACACTGAGCAGCCTGCCTGTCCCTGTAGGAGTGGTTACTGCCTAGAAACTGTAGTTTTATTGGCCATTTTGGGTCAATTCCAAACTCCTTGATCTCTCTCTCTTAAAACCCTGCAGCCGCGTGGTTTTGGCATCTTTCCAGGCTTGATAGTTGTTGCTGAAGCACCTACCAAGAGGAGAAAATGCTGAGAGAAGAAAGGAGCCACTTTTGAGATTTTAAGTATTTTCTTGTGATTTATTTCTTAGAAAAACTGCATTGCCGCCTACTTTTCAGCATTTTCTTGATTGCAAAAGTTGATATCTGGGTTAGAAACAGTATTTAGAACATACCTAGAGCCTGTTTACTGCATTTTTTGTGTTGCACTTAATTTAAAATTGTTTTTTCTTAAATTGCATTTTTCCTGCCTCTGACCTAGCACACATGTGTTGGGGTCATTTATTGCACTGTTCTGACTAGTTTGCTACTTGTGTGTCTCTGCTATCCTTAAACAAAAACAAAAAAAAAAATCTTGCTATTTTCCCACTTTCTCTAATTTAAAAGTAAGTTCAGTTACAGAGTTGCTGTTCTGAACTGTTTGTAAGTTTCTTGGAGGCCAGTGCTTGCTTGGGCTAAAGGGAAGTCTCTGTGTTCACCAGTGGCAGTGGTTAACACTGAGCAGCCTGCCTGTCCCTGTAGGAGTGGTTACTGCCTAGAAACTGTAGTTTTATTGGCCATTTTGGGTCAATTCCAAACTCCTTGATCTCTCTCTTAAAACCCTGCAGCCGCATGGTTTTGGCATCTTTCCAGGCTTGATAGTTGTTGCTGAAGCACCTACCAAGAGGAGAAAATGCTGAGAGAAGAAAGGAGCCACTTTTGAGATTTTAAGTATTTTCTTGTGATTTATTTCTTAGAAAAACTGCATTGCCGCCTACTTTTCAGCATTTTCTTGATTGCAAAAGTTGATATCTGGGTTAGAAACAGTATTTAGAACATACCTAGAGCCTGTTTACTGCATTTTTTGTGTTGCACTTAATTTAAAATTGTTTTTTCTTAAATTGCATTTTTCCTGCCTCTGACCTAGCACACATGTTGGGGTCATTTATTGCACTGTTCTGACTAGTTTGCTACTTGTGTGTCTCTGCTATCCTTAAACAAAAACAAAAAAAAAAAAAAAATCTTGCTATTTTCCCACTTTCTCTAATTTAAAAGTAAGTTCAGTTACAGAGTTGCTGTTCTGAACTGTTTGTAAGTTTCTTGGAGGCCAGTGCTTGCTTGGGCTAAAGGGAAGTCTCTGTGTTCACCAGTGGCAGTGGTTAACACTGAGCAGCCTGCCTGTCCCTGTAGGAGTGGTTACTGCCTAGAAACTGTAGTTTTATTGGCCATTTTGGGTCAATTCCAAACTCCTTGATCTCTCTCTCTTAAAACCCTGCAGCCGCATGGTTTTGGCATCTTTCCAGGCTTGATAGTTGTTGCTGAAGCACCTACCAAGAGGAGAAAATGCTGAGAGAAGAAAGGAGCCACTTTTGAGATTTTAAGTATTTTCTTGTGATTTATTTCTTAGAAAAACTGCATTGCCGCCTACTTTTCAGCATTTTCTTGATTGCAAAAGTTGATATCTGGGTTAGAAACAGTATTTAGAACATACCTAGAGCCTGTTTACTGCATTTTTGTGTTGCACTTAATTTAAAATTGTTTTTCTTAAATTGCATTTTTCCTGCCTCTGACCTAGCACACACGTGTTGGGGTCATTTATTGCACTGTTCTGACTAGTTTGCTACTTGTGTGTCTCTGCTATCCTTAAACAAAAACAAAAAAAAAAAAACTTGCTATTTTCCCACTTTCTCTAATTTAAAAGTAAGTTCAGTTACAGAGTTGCTGTTCTGAACTGTTTGTAAGTTTCTTGGAGGCCAGTGCTTGCTTGGGCTAAAGGGAAGTCTCTGTGTTCACCAGTGGCAGTGGTTAACACTGAGCAGCCTGCCTGTCCCTGTAGGAGTGGTTACTGCCTAGAAACTGTAGTTTTATTGGCCATTTTGGGTCAATTCCAAACTCCTTGATCTCTCTCTTAAAACCCTGCAGCCACTTGGTTTTGGCATCTTTCCAGGCTTGATAGTTGTTGCTGAAGCACCTACCAAGAGGAGAAAATGCTGAGAGAAGAAAGGAGCCACTTTTGAGATTTTAAGTATTTTCTTGTGATTTATTTCTTAGAAAAACTGCATTGCCGCCTACTTTTCAGCATTTTCTTGATTGCAAAAGTTGATATCTGGGTTAGAAACAGTATTTAGAACATACCTAGAGCCTGTTTACTGCATTTTTGTGTTGCACTTAATTTAAAATTGTTTTTTCTTAAATTGCATTTTTCCTGCCTCTGACCTAGCACACACATGTTGGGGTCATTTATTGCACTGTTCTGACTAGTTTGCTACTTGTGTGTCTCTGCTATCCTTAAACAAAAACAAAAAAAAAAAATCTTGCTATTTTCCCACTTTCTCTAATTTAAAAGTAAGTTCAGTTACAGAGTTGCTGTTCTGAACTGTTTGTAAGTTTCTTGGAGGCCAGTGCTTGCTTGGGCTAAAGGGAAGTCTCTGTGTTCACCAGTGGCAGTGGTTAACACTGAGCAGCCTGCCTGTCCCTGTAGGAGTGGTTACTGCCTAGAAACTGTAGTTTTATTGGCCATTTTGGGTCAATTCCAAACTCCTTGATCTCTCTCTCTTAAAACCCTGCAGCCGCATGGTTTTGGCATCTTTCCAGGCTTGATAGTTGTTGCTGAAGCACCTACCAAGAGGAGAAAATGCTGAGAGAAGAAAGGAGCCACTTTTGAGATTTTAAGTATTTTCTTGTGATTTATTTCTTAGAAAAACTGCATTGCCGCCTACTTTTCAGCATTTTCTTGATTGCAAAAGTTGATATCTGGGTTAGAAACAGTATTTAGAACATACCTAGAGCCTGTTTACTGCATTTTTTGTGTTGCACTTAATTTAAAATTGTTTTTTCTTAAATTGCATTTTTCCTGCCTCTGACCTAGCACACATGTTGGGGTCATTTATTGCACTGTTCTGACTAGTTTGCTACTTGTGTGTCTCTGCTATCCTTAAACAAAAACAAAAAAAAAAAAAAATCTTGCTATTTTCCCACTTTCTCTAATTTAAAAGAAAGTTCAGTTACAGAGTTGCTGTTCTGAACTGTTTGTAAGTTTCTTGGAGGCCAGTGCTTGCTTGGGCTAAAGGGAAGTCTCTGTGTTCACCAGTGGCAGTGGTTAACACTGAGCAGCCTGCCTGTCCCTGTAGGAGTGGTTACTGCCTAGAAACTGTAGTTTTATTGGCCATTTTGGGTCAATTCCAAACTCCTTGATCTCTCTCTTAAAACCCTGCAGCCGCATGGTTTTGGCATCTTTCCAGGCTTGATAGTTGTTGCTGAAGCACCTACCAAGAGGAGAAAATGCTGAGAGAAGAAAGGAGCCACTTTTGAGATTTTAAGTATTTTCTTGTGATTTATTTCTTAGAAAAACTGCATTGCCGCCTACTTTTCAGCATTTTCTTGATTGCAAGAATTGATATCTGGGTTAGAAACAGTATTTAGAACATACCTAGAGCCTGTTTACTGCATTTTTTGTGTTGCACTTAATTTAAAATGTTTTTTCTTAAATTGCATGTTTCCTGCCTCTGACCTAGCACACATGTGTTGGGGTCATTTATTGCACTGTTCTGACTAGTTTGCTACTTGTGTGTCTCTACCATCCTTAAACAAAAACAAAAACAGAAAAAAATCTTGCTATTTTCCCACTTTCTTTAATTTAAAAGTAAGTTCAGTTACAAAGTTGCTGTTCTGAACTGTTTTTAAGTTTCTTGGAGTCCAGTGCTTGCTTGGGCTAAAGGGAAGTCTCTGTGTTCACCAGTTGCAATGGTTAGCACTGAGCAGCCTGCCTGTCCCTTTAGGAGTGGTTACTGCGTAGAATCTGTAGTTTTATTGGCCATTTTGGGTCAATTCCAAACACCTTGATCTCTCTCTTAAAACCCTGCAGCTGCATGGTTTTGGCATCTTTCCAGGCTTGATAGTTGCTGCTGAAGCACCTACCAAGAGGAGAAAATGCTGAGAGAAGAAAGGAGCCACTTTTGAGATTTTAAGTATTTTCTTGTGATTTATTTCTTAGAAAAACTGCATTGCCGCCTACTTTTCAGCATTTTCTTGATTGCAAAAGTTGATATCTGGGTTAGAAACAGTATTTAGAACATACCTAGAGCCTGTTTACTGCATTTTTGTGTTGCACTTAATTTAAAATTGTTTTTTCTTAAATTGCATTTTTCCTGCCTCTGACCTAGCACACATGTGTTGGGGTCATTTATTGCACTGTTCTGACTAGTTTGCTACTTGTGTGTCTCTGCTATCCTTAAACAAAAACAAAAAAAAAATCTTGCTATTTTCCCACTTTCTCTAATTTAAAAGAAAGTTCAGTTACAGAGTTGCTGTTCTGAACTGTTTGTAAGTTTCTTGGAGGCCAGTGCTTGCTTGGGCTAAAGGGAAGTCTCTGTGTTCACCAGTGGCAGTGGTTAACACTGAGCAGCCTGCCTGTCCCTGTAGGAGTGGTTACTGCCTAGAAACTGTAGTTTTATTGGCCATTTTGGGTCAATTCCAAACTCCTTGATCTCTCTCTTAAAACCCTGCAGCCGCATGGTTTTGGCATCTTTCCAGGCTTGATAGTTGTTGCTGAAGCACCTACCAAGAGGAGAAAATGCTGAGAGAAGAAAGGAGCCACTTTTGAGATTTTAAGTATTTTCTTGTGATTTATTTCTTAGAAAAACTGCATTGCCGCCTACTTTTCAGCATTTTCTTGATTGCAAAAGTTGATATCTGGGTTAGAAACAGTATTTAGAACATACCTAGAGCCTGTTTACTGCATTTTTGTGTTGCACTTAATTTAAAATTGTTTTTCTTAAATTGCATTTTTCCTGCCTCTGACCTAGCACACATGTGTTGGGGTCATTTATTGCACTGTTCTGACTAGTTTGCTACTTGTGTGTCTCTGCTATCCTTAAACAAAAACAAAAAAAAAAATCTTGCTATTTTCCCACTTTCTCTAATTTAAAAGTAAGTTCAGTTACAGAGTTGCTGTTCTGAACTGTTTGTAAGTTTCTTGGAGGCCAGTGCTTGCTTGGGCTAAAGGGAAGTCTCTGTGTTCACCAGTGGCAGTGGTTAACACTGAGCAGCCTGCCTGTCCCTGTAGGAGTGGTTACTGCCTAGAAACTGTAGTTTTATTGGCCATTTTGGGTCAATTCCAAACTCCTTGATCTCTCTCTTAAAACCCTGCAGCCGCATGGTTTTGGCATCTTTCCAGGCTTGATAGTTGTTGCTGAAGCACCTACCAAGAGGAGAAAATGCTGAGAGAAGAAAGGAGCCACTTTTGAGATTTTAAGTATTTTCTTGTGATTTATTTCTTAGAAAAACTGCATTGCCGCCTACTTTTCAGCATTTTCTTGATTGCAAAAGTTGATATCTGGGTTAGAAACAGTATTTAGAACATACCTAGAGCCTGTTTACTGCATTTTTTGTGTTGCACTTAATTTAAAATTGTTTTTTCTTAAATTGCATTTTTCCTGCCTCTGACCTAGCACACACATGTTGGGGTCATTTATTGCACTGTTCTGACTAGTTTGCTACTTGTGTGTCTCTGCTATCCTTAAACAAAAACAAAAAAAAAAAATCTTGCTATTTTCCCACTTTCTCTAATTTAAAAGTAAGTTCAGTTACAGAGTTGCTGTTCTGAACTGTTTGTAAGTTTCTTGGAGGCCAGTGCTTGCTTGGGCTAAAGGGAAGTCTCTGTGTTCACCAGTGGCAGTGGTTAACACTGAGCAGCCTGCCTGTCCCTGTAGGAGTGGTTACTGCCTAGAAACTGTAGTTTTATTGGCCATTTTGGGTCAATTCCAAACTCCTTGATCTCTCTCTTAAAACCCTGCAGCCACGTGGTTTTGGCATCTTTCCAGGCTTGATAGTTGTTGCTGAAGCACCTACCAAGAGGAGAAAATGCTGAGAGAAGAAAGGAGCCACTTTTGAGATTTTAAGTATTTTCTTGTGATTTATTTCTTAGAAAAACTGCATTGCCGCCTACTTTTCAGCATTTTCTTGATTGCAAAAGTTGATATCTGGGTTAGAAACAGTATTTAGAACATACCTAGAGCCTGTTTACTGCATTTTTGTGTTGCACTTAATTTAAAATTGTTTTTCTTAAATTGCATTTTTCCTGCCTCTGACCTAGCACACACATGTTGGGGTCATTTATTGCACTGTTCTGACTAGTTTGCTACTTGTGTGTCTCTGCTATCCTTAAACAAAAACAAAAACAAAAAATCTTGCTATTTTCCCACTTTCTCTAATTTAAAAGTAAGTTCAGTTACAGAGTTGCTGTTCTGAACTGTTTGTAAGTTTCTTGGAGGCCAGTGCTTGCTTGGGCTAAAGGGAAGTCTCTGTGTTCACCAGTGGCAGTGGTTAACACTGAGCAGCCTGCCTGTCCCTGTAGGAGTGGTTACTGCCTAGAAACTGTAGTTTTATTGGCCATTTTGGGTCAATTCCAAACTCCTTGATCTCTCTCTCTTAAAACCCTGCAGCCACATGGTTTTGGCATCTTTCCAGGCTTGATAGTTGTTGCTGAAGCACCTACCAAGAGGAGAAAATGCTGAGAGAAGAAAGGAGCCACTTTTGAGATTTTAAGTATTTTCTTGTGATTTATTTCTTAGAAAAACTGCATTGCCGCCTACTTTTCAGCATTTTCTTGATTGCAAAAGTTGATATCTGGGTTAGAAACAGTATTTAGAACATACCTAGAGCCTGTTTACTGCATTTTTTGTGTTGCACTTAATTTAAAATTGTTTTTCTTAAATTGCATTTTTCCTGCCTCTGACCTAGCACACATGTTGGGGTCATTTATTGCACTGTTCTGACTAGTTTGCTACTTGTGTGTCTCTGCTATCCTTAAACAAAAACAAAAACAAAAAATCTTGCTATTTTCCCACTTTCTCTAATTTAAAAGTAAGTTCAGTTACAGAGTTGCTGTTCTGAACTGTTTGTAAGTTTCTTGGAGGCCAGTGCTTGCTTGGGCTAAAGGGAAGTCTCTGTGTTCACCAGTGGCAGTGGTTAACACTGAGCAGCCTGCCTGTCCCTGTAGGAGTGGTTACTGCCTAGAAACTGTAGTTTTATTGGCCATTTTGGGTCAATTCCAAACTCCTTGATCTCTCTCTCTTAAAACCCTGCAGCCGCATGGTTTTGGCATCTTTCCAGGCTTGATAGTTGTTGCTGAAGCACCTACCAAGAGGAGAAAATGCTGAGAGAAGAAAGGAGCCACTTTTGAGATTTTAAGTATTTTCTTGTGATTTATTTCTTAGAAAAACTGCATTGCCGCCTACTTTTCAGCATTTTCTTGATTGCAAAAGTTGATATCTGGGTTAGAAACAGTATTTAGAACATACCTAGAGCCTGTTTACTGCATTTTTGTGTTGCACTTAATTTAAAATTGTTTTTTCTTAAATTGCATTTTTCCTGCCTCTGACCTAGCACACATGTTGGGGTCATTTATTGCACTGTTCTGACTAGTTTGCTACTTGTGTGTCTCTGCTATCCTTAAACAAAAAAACAAAAACACTTGCTATTTTCCCACTTTCTCTAATTTAAAAGTAAGTTCAGTTACAGAGTTGCTGTTCTGAACTGTTTGTAAGTTTCTTGGAGGCCAGTGCTTGCTTGGGCTAAAGGGAAGTCTCTGTGTTCACCAGTGGCAGTGGTTAACACTGAGCAGCCTGCCTGTCCCTGTAGGAGTGGTTACTGCCTAGAAACTGTAGTTTTATTGGCCATTTTGGGTCAATTCCAAACTCCTTGATCTCTCTCTTAAAACCCTGCAGCCACGTGGTTTTGGCATCTTTCCAGGCTTGATAGTTGTTGCTGAAGCACCTACCAAGAGGAGAAAATGCTGAGAGAAGAAAGGAGCCACTTTTGAGATTTTAAGTATTTTCTTGTGATTTATTTCTTAGAAAAACTGCATTGCCGCCTACTTTTCGGCATTTTCTTGATTGCAAGAGTTGATATCTGGGTTAGAAACAGTATTTAGAACATACCTAGAGCCTGTTTACTGCATTTTTTGTGTTGCACTTAATTTAAAACTGTTTTTTCTTAAATTGCATTTTCCTGCATCTGACCTAGCACACACGTGTTGGGGTCATTTGTTGCACTGTTCCGAATAGTTTGCTACTTGTGTGTCTCTGCTATCCTTAAACAAAAAAAAAAAAAAAATCTTGCTATTTTCCCACTTTCTCTAATTTAAAAGTAAGTTCAGTTACAGAGTTGCTGTTCTGAACTGTTTGTAAGTTTCTTGGAGGCCAGTGCTTGCTTGGGCTAAAGGGAAGTCTCTGTGTTCACCAGTGGCAGTGGTTAACACTGAGCAGCCTGCCTGTCCCTGTAGGAGTGGTTACTGCCTAGAAACTGTAGTTTTATTGGCCATTTTGGGTCAATTCCAAACTCCTTGATCTCTCTCTCTTAAAACCCTGCAGCCGCATGGTTTTGGCATCTTTCCAGGCTTGATAGTTGTTGCTGAAGCACCTACCAAGAGGAGAAAATGCTGAGAGAAGAAAGGAGCCACTTTTGAGATTTTAAGTATTTTCTTGTGATTTATTTCTTAGAAAAACTGCATTGCCGCCTACTTTTTGGCATTTTCAGAGGTTTATTTTAAGCTTGGATTTGTCTTAAGTGATTTAGTTGTTCTTGAGGTTAAGAAACAGTGCATTGGCCCCGAACCTACTCTTTCAGAGTGTTTCTGCATTGTATTGCTAAAGTTGATTTTATTTTTGTTGAAAGTTTAGAAACAGAT
>NW_025049599.1:0-14970 GCF_019279795.1 Protopterus annectens
CATTTTTTTAGAAATAAGAACGTTTTACACTGCATAACTTCTCCCTAGCTGTAGCACCTTTCCCACTTCAGCTGACTGATTGTTCTTCTGGACTTTTACTTGGCTCTTCTAGCTCTGTAGATTCAAGTCTTGACAAAACTTCTTCCAGTGTACCACCCTTTTCTTGCCACTTGGTGGCAGCATGCACCCCCTGATTGTGACTGTAAAGTTTAAAACAAAACACCTGCAGTAAGTCCTCTAAACAGCCTTATGCCTTAAGTATTATATTTATAATTCTCTCTGCCCTCTACCGCAGAATATGTGAACTTTTCCACCTCTTTCTCATTTTTTCCTTTGAATAATCCCATATTTATACTTTGGCGTTTTTTTTTTAATAAGAAAGCTCTAAACTGCATTCCTTCTCCATGTCTGTAGCACCTTTCCAACTTCAGGTCACTGATTGTTTTTCTGGACTTTTTATTGGCTCCTCCTGCTCAGTAGATTCAAGTCTCAATGAATCTTGTTTTTCCAGTCTACCACCCTCCTCTGACCACTAGGTGGCAGCATACACCCATTGGTTGTGACTGTAAAGTTTAAAATAAAAAAGACCTGCAGTAAATCCTATAACCAGCCTTATGCCTCAAGTATTATATTTATACTTCTCTCTGCCCTACACTACAGATTCTGTGAACTTTTCTACCTCTTTCCATTTTTTCCTCCAATAATCCCACATATACACCTTTGCAATTTTTGAAATAAGAAAGTTCTAAACTGCATAGCTCTTCCCTGGCTGTAGCACCTTTCCAACTTCAGGTCACTGGTTGTTTTTTCTGGACTATTTCTTGGCTCCTCCCTCTCTGTAGATTTGAGTCTTGACGATCCTTCTTCTTCCAGTGTACAACCCTCCTCTCACCACTAGATGGCAGCATACACCCATTAATTTTGACTGTAAAGTTTAAAACAAAAAAGACCAGCAGTAAATCCTCTAACTAGCCTCATGCCATACATATTATATTTATGATTATCTCTGCTCTACACTACAGATTCTGTGGACTTTTCCACCTCTTTCTCATTTTTCCCTCCAATAATTCCATATGTATAACTTTGAAATTTTAGAAATAAGAACATTTTACACTGCATAACTTCTCCCTAGCTGTAGCACCTTTGCAACTTCAGCTCACTGACTATTGTTCTGGACTTTGTCTTAGCTCTTCCTGCTCTGTAGATTCGAGTCTCAGTAAACCTACTTCTTCCAGTGTACAACCGGTCCTTTGTCACCACCTGGCAGCATACACCCATTAATTGTGACTGTAAAGTTTAAAATAAAAAAGACCTGCAGTAAATCCTCTAATTCCTCATGCCTTATGCATTGTACTTAAAAGTCTCTCTAGCCTACACTACTGATTAATGGACTTTTCTACCTCTTTCTCATTTTTTCCCTCAAATAATCCCATATGTATACTTTCTCAAGTTTTGAAAAGAGAAAGTTCTAAACTGCATACTTTCTCGCTGGCTGTAGAACCTTTCCAACTTCAGGTCACAGATTGGTTTTCTGGACTTTTTCTTGGTTCTTTCCACTCTGTAGATTAGAGTTTTGACAAGCCTTCTTCTTCTAGTGTACCACCCTCCTCACGCCACTAGGTGGGAGCATATATCCATTGATTGTGACTGTAAAGTTTAAAACAAAAAAGACCTGCAGTAAATCCTCTAACAAGCCTCATGCCCTGCGTATTGTATTTAGGTTCATAGGTTCATAGGTTCATACTAGGCTATCTGCCCAAGGGCATTTATAAGCCTAGCCCATAGTTATGTGGCTTTTGCCACCTCTTTAGTTTGAATAAAACTATGCCTATTATTTTGCTGTGCCTCTGTCAAGCAGTGACACTGAAGTAATCCCTGGGGTATATCTGCAATCTCCCATCCATTGGTCAAGATTCCTCTTGAACAAGGCCAGCGAGGTGCTCTGCCTCACATGTACTGGGATTTTGTTCCACAGCATAGGGAGTCTCTGGGTGATGAATCTGTCCCTCCAGCACGTTCTATTAATAACCGTGTCAAGGTTTAAGTCTCCCGCCCTTGTGGTTCTGAGGGATCTAGATTTTTTGAGGTGAAGCATATTCATCAAATCAGGGTTTGACATGGCCTTATATGTCAGGCACAGGTCACCTCTGAGCAAGCGGTATGAGACTGAATAGAGCTGGAGTTCTTTCAGTCGGGCAGCATAAGACATATTTTTGAGACCCTTTATCCTTTTGGTGAGGAATTTTGGGGCCTTTCCAGCTGCTGCAGGTGTCGGGTCAGATACATTCCGAATGGGGCATTGTACTCAATCATAGGTCTAATGAGTGATGAGTACAGGGGACGATGACCTCCCTTGATCTAGATGTGAATCCCTTCATGATCAGGTGGGCAATGTAGAAGGTTTTCCTAACTACTTTAGCAACATGAGTGTCAAACAAAAGGCTACTGTCAATCTGGGTCCCCAGATCCCTGATGACTTCTTCTGTGCTCAGTGGATTGCCACCTATATGGTAGCTTGGGGTAACCTTGTTTTCCAAGGGTATGACTATGCATTTCTTGGCGTTTAACTTTAGGCCATGGCTCTGGCACCAGTTATCCGTTTCTGTGAGGCCCTTCTGAAGGATATCTGTGTCAGATGTGTTTTCGACTATGGCCCAGTTTGCAGTCATCTGCAAACTTTGTCAGCCATAACCCTCCTGTGTTTGCTTGTACTTCAGAAAAGTAGATGCCGAACAAGAGTGGACCCAGGACTGAGCCTGTGGGACACCACTTGTGACAGGCTTTGAGTCTGACATGGCTCCAGCAACTCTGACCCTGTGGGTTCTGTCACTTAGCCAGTTTGCAACCCATCTTGTGATGTATGAGTTTACATTCAAGCTGATGAGTTTTTCGATGATACCTGAGTGGGGTATTGTGTCGAAGGCCTTTGCCAGGTCGAGGTAGGCTGTATGGACTGCCTTTCCCTCATCAATGGCCTTGGTGACTGTCTCGAAAAAGTCAACCAAGTTTAAAAGGCATGATCTGCCTTTGACAAAGCCAAACTGGGTTGGATCCAAATTCTGCAAGTTCCCTATGTCTTTATTTATGAGTTCCATTATGATCCTCTCCATGGCTTTGCAGATAAGGCTTGTCAAGCTAATGGGATGGTAATTTCCAGGGTCGGTGGAGGCACCGCCTTGTGAAGTGGGACCACAGTCCGTCGCCACTCCTTGGGTACGTATCCTGAGGTGAGGCTAAGATTAAACAGCTGTCCTAACTGCGGGTTTAATTCCTCATTGAGTTCGTGGAGCACACAGCCAGGGACACCATCCGGTCCCATGGATGCTGTGTTTTGCCTTGGAGAGCAGTTCTCACCTGGGCATTGGAGATGTTTGGGGGCTACAATCCTCTGGTATAGATATCTCTCCTTTTGGGAGGGGAGAAGTTTGCACTGAACCTGTCAGCCAGTATGTTGGCAATGTGTGTAGGTTCAGTAATCTTCACATCATTTTGAACTAATTCTGAGCATATCTGGGAGTTTCCTCCTAGGTTTCTAACATAGCTAAAGAAGGCCTTATGATTGTCTTTTGAGTCCTTGGCGATTTTTCTCTCAAAATTTGCCTTGGATGATTTTATGAGAGCTCTTAGTTTTTTACTTATAATGATCAAAGGTGTCTTACCTTTCAAGGATTTTGCTCTATCTTGTAGTAGCTTCCTCCTTTTGTTGTAGAGCTTGTTTATGGCTGGGGTCCACCAGTCTGGATGCTTGCCTTTGGTACAAAGAGTCTTAGTTTTGTTTGGGATTGCCTGATCCATGCAGTCCTGTAGGTGCTGGTAGAAGGCATTTGTAAGTGATTCAGCGGTTTGAGTAATGTTTACCACTGGCTCAGGGGCCTTAAAGGAGACCACACTAGTTTTTAGAAGTGTGGAGTCGGCTTTTGAGAAGTTTTTCACTGTGGTCTTTTTTATTTCAGGTGGGGGCGGGATGAGGACCTCCAGCGAGATTAGTTTATCATCTGATCTCACCAGTGAGGGGTATACTTCCGGTGTTGAACATTGTGATCTCATGTTCGTGATGATGAGATCAAGTATGTTTTCTCCTCTTGTGGGGATGGTGACTAGTTGTTCCATGGCATTTGAGTTTATGAACTCCAGGAACCTTTGGGCTAGAGTGTTTGGGCTTGAGTAGTGTTCCCAGTCTATATTAGGGTAGTTGAAGTCACCTAGTATGATGGTGTTTGGAGATACATTTATCCCCTCCAATGTTTTCAGGAAGGCCATGTGAGGTTCCTGAGTTTGAGAGGGTGGCCTCTAACATGCTACAAATTGCAGAGCAGTCATGCCTATGGTTAATTGCACCTGGATGGTCTCCGATGCATCGTGCATTGCCACCAACCTTGAGGTATTTATCCCCTCCAATGTTTTCAGGAAGGCCATGTGAGGTTCCTGAGTTTGAGAGGGTGGCCTGTAACATGCTACAAATTGCAGAGCAGTCATGCCTATGGTTAATTGCACCTGGATGGTCTCCGATGCATCGTGCATTGCCACCAACCTTGAGGTGTGGGTGTCCTTTATGAATATGGACACCCCCCCTCCTTTCTTGGTGTTGTCCGGATTTTGGGGCGGGCATGATATGAGGTGAAACCTGATAGTGCTGGGGTGCTCTCAGGAGCCTTGAACCAGGTTTCTGTCACAGCACAGACATCGATGTTCTCCATACTGAGAAGGGCCTCGAGTGCGTGCATCTTGAGATTGAGACTTCTGGCATTGAGCAGCATTACCCTTAGTTTTTTTCCTTTTTGTGTTCTAGGGTGGTAGGTTTAGAATTTGAGCCTTTCCTAAAAAGGCACTATGGGGGTGGCAAGAGCCTTTGCCAATATCCGAAGCCTAGGGGTGACAGGTGCAAGCCGTCCCTTGCGAAGCAGCGTGGCTTGTCCAGCATGTCATCCCAGGCAGACAGACATTGGATCCCCTTTGAATGACACCAGAATTTAAGCCAATTATTAAAGCTGATCATCTTATCACTGTATTTTGGCATCATTCTAGGTGAAGGTAGGATACTGCTCAAGGTCAGGGTCATACCTGCCTGGGCTACATAATCAGAGAGCTCTTCAATGTCTCTTTTCATGTAGTCCAAGGAGGTACGTCTCAGGTCGTTGACACCAGCGTGGACAATGACTGAGTCATACTTGTACCTGCTGTTGAGAGACCTGAGTGCTTGCGTTATGTGGCGGATTCTAGTGCCCGACAGGCAGCTTACTGTGACCTTCTCCTTACTCAGTCTGGTGAGCGGGACATCAGTGTGTCTGACTATGGAGTCACCTATGACAAGTATGTTTGGTGTTGTATTTGGCCTTAAGGGCAGTGACTGCTTTGCACACTGATTTTGTTGTTTATGTGTTGTTTGTGTGGTGTATTGAGTTTGCAGTTGCTTGGGTGTCTGCTTTGGAGGCCTCTGCTGTTTAGGTAAATTTTTACTCAGAGCCTCCGAGTATGTCTTAGTGTGTTTATGTGTTTGATTCAGTGGTGTGGTTGAGTTATGTGAGACTGGTATTGTGGTGTGTGTAGTTGCCTTCTCCTCCTGCCTGGTCTTGCCAGTCCTGAGTTGAGAGAGCTCAGCCTCCAGTCTGGCTAAATAGCTGCATCTCTCACAAGTGTTAGTGTTACGTGGGAGGAGGAGAGGGTTGTCCGTGTACATGAGGCAATTGTAACATTGTCTCAGAATTCCCAGATTCACCAACTGGGCAGGAGAGAACGCCAGCATCTGACCCTTCGACATGCTAGAAAGAATTATGAGTTGGTATGAGACAGAAAATTAGTGGGCTTAGCAGGGAAGTGGGCATTCCTGGAGGGTTTTGCTAGTGAGAGATTTGTATAATATAGGAGTGCTTGACCTGCAAAGAGAATGCTTATAAGACAAGGGATATGCTTATAAGACAAGTGCTGAGCTTTTTGAAAAGAAAAAGCTATTTGGAACAAGTGCTGCACTTTTTAGTGAAGGTGTAAACTGTTTAGGTTCCTAACAGAGCAGTTCTAAGAGAAAAATTGAAGCCAGAAAGAGTTTAACCTTGTTTAACCGGCGCTGCCCGATGCTGCTCTAGTGGCAACTCCGCGCTAATTCGCGCTAAAGCACGTGAAAGCGTGCTTGATAGCAGGGGCTGGAAAGAAGCAGGAATAGACCCAAAATGGACAATAAAACTACAGTTTCAAGTCAGTAACCACCTCTACGGGGGGCAGGGAAGCTGCTCAATGTTATTCACTGCCACTGATAAACACAGAGACCCTCCTTCAGCCCAAGCAAAAATGGCCTCACAGAAACTTTCAAACAGTTCAGGAACAGCAAGCCTGTAACTGAACTTTTTAACTCTCAGAAAAGTGGGAAAAAAGCAAGATTTTTTTTTGTTGTTTTTTACAGAGATAGCAGAGGTTCACAAGTAATATAAAGTTATAACAGTGCAGTAAATGACCCCACACAAGAGTGCTAGGTCAAGGACAGAAAATATGCAAGTTTTAAGAAAAAAACGATTTAAAATTAAGTGCAAACAGGAAATTCAGCAAACAGCTTTTGGCTGTGCTCTAAATACAGCTACTAATACAGAAATCAAGTTTAACAAGCCAGAAAATGCTCAAGCTAGGCAGCTATGCAGAAAAACTTAGCAAATAAACAGAGAAAAAATACTTAAAATCTCAAAAGTGGCTCCCTTCTTCTCTCAGCATTTTTTCCTCTTGGAGGGTGCTTCACCAACAGCCAACAAGACTGAAAAGATGCCCAAACCACGAGGCAACTAGGTTTTAAGAAAGGAAGATGAAGGAGTTTTGGAAATGACCCCTAGTGGCCAATAAAATGACAGTTTCAAGTCAGTAACCACCTCTACGGGGGCAGGGAAGCTGCTCAATGTTATTCACTGCCACTGATCAACACAGAGACCCTCCTTCAGCCCAAGCAAAAATGGCCTCACAGAAACTTTCAAACAGTTCAGGAACAGCAAGCCTGTAACTGAACTTTTTTAATTCTCAGAAAAGTGGGAAAAAAGCAAGATTTTTTTTGTTTTTGTTTTTTACAGAGATAGCAGAGGTTCACAAGTAATATCAAGTTATAACAGTGCAGTAAATGACCCCACACAAGAGTGCTAGGTCAAGGACAGAAAATATGCAAGTTTTAAGAAAAAAACTATTTAAAATTAAGTGCAAACTGGAAATTCAGCAAACAGCTTTTGGTTGTGCTCTAAATACAGCTACTGATACAGAAATCAAGTTTAACAAGCCAGAAAATGCTCAAGCTAGGCAGCTATGCAGAAAAACTTAGCAAATAAACAGAGAAAACATACTTAAAATCTCAAAAGTGGCTCCCTTCTTCTCTCAGCATTTTTTCTCTTGGAAGGTGCTTCACCAACAGCCAACAAGCCTGAAAAGACGCCCAAACCACGAGGCAACTAGGTTTTAAGAGAGGAAGATGAAGGAGTTTTGGAAATGACCCCTAGTGGCCAATAAAACTACAGTTTCAAGTCAGTAACCACCTCTACGGGGAGCAGGGAAGCTGCTCAATGTTATTCACTGCCACTGATCAACACAGAGACCCTCCCTCAGCCCAATCAAAAATGGCCTCACAGAAACTTTCAAACAGTTCAGGAACAGCAAGCCTGTAACTGAACTTTTTTAACTCTCAGAAAAGTGGGAAAAAAGCAAGATTTTTTTTTTGTTTTGTTTTTTACAGAGATAGCAGAGGTTCACAAGTAATATCAAGTTATAACCGTGCAGTAAATGACCCCACGCAAGAGTGCTAGGTCAAGGACAGAAAATATGCAAGTTTTAAGAAAAAAACGATTTAAAATTAAGTGCAAACAGGAAATTCAGCAAACAGCTTTTGGTTGTGCTCTAAATATAGCTACTAATACAGAAATCAAGTTTAACAAGCCAGAAAATGCTCAAGCTAGGCAGCGATGCAGGAAAAACTTAGGTTCATAGGTTCATAGGTTCATACTAGGCTATCTGCCCGAGGGCATTTACAAGCCTAGCCCATAGTTTTGTGGCTTACGCCACCCCTTTAGTATGGGGAACTATACCCATTATTTTGCTGTGCCTCTGTCGAGCAGTGACACTGAGGTAATCCCTGGGGTATATCTGCGATCTCCCATCCATTGGTCAAGATTTCTCTTGAACAAGGCCAGCGAGGTGCTCTGCCTCACAAATACCGGGATTTTATTCCACAGCATAGGAGTCTTTGGGTGATGAATCTATCCCTCCAGCACGTCCTATTAATAGCCGTGTCGAGGTTTAAGTCTCCGCCCTTGTGGCTCTGACAGATCTAGATTTTTGAGGTGAAGCATATTCATCAAATCTGGGTCTGACATGGCCTTGTATGTTAGGCAAAGGTCACCTCTGAGCAAGCGGTAAGTGACTGAATAGAGCTGGAGTTCTTTCAGTCGGGCAGCATAGGACAGATGTTTGAGACCCTTTATCCTTTTGGTGAGGAACTTTTGTGGCCTCTCCAGCTGCTGCAAGTGTCGGGTCAGATACATTCGAATGGGGCATTGTACTCAATCATTGGTCTGATGAGTGATGAGTATAGGAGACTATGACCTCCCTTGATCTAGATGAGAATCCCTTCATGATAAGGTGGGCAATGTAGAAGGTCTTCCTAACTACTTTAGCTACATGGGTGTCAAATGACAGACTACTATCAACCTGGGTCCCCAGGTCCCTGATAACTACTTCTGTGCTCAGTGGATTGCCACCTATTTGGTAGCTAGGGGTAACCTTGTTTTTCCCGAAGGGTATGACTATGCATTTTTTGGCATTTAACTTTAGGCCATGGCTCTGGCACCAGTTATCTGTTTCTGTGAGACCCTTCTGAAGGATATCTGTGTCAGATGTGTTTTCTACTATGGCCCAGTTTGCAGTCATCTGCAAACTTTGTCAGCCATAACCCTCCTGTGTTTGCTTGTACTTGAAAAGTAGATGCCAAACAAGAGTGGGCCCAGGACTGAGCCCTGTGGTACACCACTTGTGACAGGCTTTGAGTCTGACATGGCGCCAGCAACTCTGACCCTGTGGGTTCTGTCAGTCAGCCAGTTTGCAACCCATCTTGTGATGTATGGGTTAACATTTAAGCTGATGAGTTTTCAATGATACCCGAGTGGGGTATTGTATCAAGGCCTTCGCCAGATCGAGGTAGGCTGTATGGACTGCCTTTCCCTCATCAATGGCTTTGGTGACTGTTTCGAAAAAGTCAACCAAGTTTAGAAGGCATGATCTCCCTTTGACAAAGCCAAACTGGGATGGATCCAAAGTCTGCAAATTCCCTATGTCTTTATTTATGAGGTCCATTATGATCCTCTCCATGGCTTTGCAGATAAGGCTTGTCAAGCTAATGGGCGGTAATTTCCAGGGTCGGTGGAGGCACCGCCTTTGTGAAGTGGGACCACAGTTGCAGTGAGCCACTCCTGGTGCGTATCCAGAGGTAAGACTATGATTAAACAGCTGTCCTAGCTGTGGGTTTAATTCCTCGTTGAGTTCGTGGAGCACACAGCCGGGGACACCATCAGGTCCCATGGATGCTGTGTTTTTTGCTTTGGAGAGAGCAGTTCTCACTTGGGCGTTGGAGATGTTTGGGGGCTGCAATCGCTTGGTATAGATATCTCTCCTTTTGGGGGAGGGAGTTTGCACTGAACCTGTCAGCCAGTATGTTGGCAATGTCTGTAGGATCAGTAATCTTCACATCATTTTGAACTAGTTCTGAGCATATCTGGGAGTTTCCTCACAGGTTTCTAACATAGCTAAAGAAGGCCTTATGATTGTATTTTGAGTCTTTAGCTATTTTTCTCTCAAAATTTGCTTTGGATGATTTTATGAGAGCTCTTAGTTTTTTACTTATAGTGATCAAGGGTGTCTTACCTTTTAAGGATTTTACTCTATCTTGTAGTAGCTTCCTCCTTTTGTTGTAGAGTTTGTTTATGGCTGGGGTCCACCAGACTGGGCGCTTGCCTTTGGTACAAAGAGTCTTTGTTTTGCTTGGGATTGCCTTATCCATGCAGTCCTGCAGGTGCTGGTAGAAGGCATTTGTAAGTGATTCAGCGGCTTGAGTACTGTTTTCCGCCAGCTCGGGGGCCTTAAAGGAGACCACACTAGTCTTTAGAAGTGTGAAGTCGGCTTTCGAGAAGTTCTTTACTGTGGTCTTTTTTATTTCAGGTGGGGGTGGGATGAGGACCTCCAGCGAGATTAGTTTGTGATCTGATCTCACCAGTGAGGGGTATACTTCCGGTGTTGAACATTGTGCTCCCATGTTCGTGATGATGAGATCAAGTATGTTTTCTCCTCTTGTGGGGATGGTGACTAGTTGTTCCATGGCATTTGAGTTTATGAATTCCAGGAACTTTTGGGCTAGGGTGTTTGGGCTTGAGTAGTGTTCCCAGTCTATATTAGGGTAATTGAAGTCACCTAGTATGATGGTGTTTGGTGATACATTTATCCCCTCTAGTGTTTTCAGGAAGGCCATGTGAGGTTCCTGAGTTTGTGAGGGTGGCCTGTAACATGCTACAATTTGCAGAGCAGTCTTGCCTATGGTTAATTGCACCTGGATGGTCTCCGATGCATCGTGCGTTGCCACCAGTCTTGAGGTGTGGGTGTCCTTGATGAATATGGATACCCCTCCTTTCTTGGTATTGTCCGGATTTTGGGGCGGAGCATGATAAGAGGTAAAACCTGATAGTGCTGGGGTGCTCTCAGGAGCCTTGAACCAGGTTTCTGTCACTGCACAGACATCGATGTTCTCCATACTGAGAAGGGCCTCGAAGTGCGTGCATTTTGAGATTTAGACTTCTGGCATTGAGCAGCATTACCCTTAGTTTTTTCCTTTTTGTGTTCTAGGGTGGTAGGTTTAGAATTTGAGCCTTGCCTAAAAAGGCACTATGGGGTGGCAAGAGCCTTTGCCAATATCCGGAATCCCAGGGTGACAGGTGCAAGCCGTCCCTTAGAAGCAGCGTGGCTTGTCCAGCATGTCATCCCAGGCAGACAGACATTGGATCCCCTTTGAATGACACCAGAGTTTAAGCCAATTGTTAAAGCTGATCATCTTATCTCTGTATTGTGGCATCATTCTTGGTGAAGGTAGGATACTGCTCAAGG
This sequence comes from Protopterus annectens, assembly GCF_019279795.1. NCBI lineage: Eukaryota > Metazoa > Chordata > Ceratodontiformes > Protopteridae > Protopterus > Protopterus annectens. Next base: position 11,104 of record NW_025049599.1, read on the forward strand.
TCAGGGTCATACCTGCCTGGGCTACATAATCAGAGAGCTCCTCAATGTCTCTTTTCATGTAGTCCAGGAGGTGCGTCTCAGGTCGTTTACACCAGCGTGGACAATGACTGAGTCGTATTTGTACCTGCTGTTGAGAGACCTGAGTGCTTGCGTTATGTGGCGGATTCTAGCCCGACAGGCAGCTTACTGTGACCTTCTCCTTACTCAGTCTGGTGGCGGGGCGTCAGTGTGTCTGACTATGGAGTCACCAATGACTAGTGTGTCTGGCATTGTGTTTGGCCTTAAGGGCTGTGACTGTTTGACACTCTGACTGTGAGGTCTATGTGTTGCAGGTGTTGTGTTCTGAGGTGGTGGTTGTTTGGGTGTCTGCTTTGGTGGCCTCTGCTGTTTTGGTAGATTTTTGATCAGAGCCGCCCAGTATGTCTTTGTGTGTTTATGTGTATGATTTGAGGTTGTGATGGTACTATGTGAGACTGGGTCTATAGTGTGTGTGGTAACCTTCTCCTCCTGACTGGTCTTGCCAGTCCTATGTTGAGAGAGCTCAGCCTCCAGTTTGGCCATATAGTTGCATCTCTCGCATGTATTTGTGTTTTGTGGGAGGAGGAGAGGGTTGTCTGTGTACATGAGGCAATTGTAACATTGCCTCAATATTCGGAGGTTCACCAGCTGAGCAGGAGAGGACACTAGCAACTGATCCGTCGACATGCTAGAAGGACTAGACAAAAAAACTTTAAAAGAGATTCGGGGGGACGTGGGTGACCGAGAAATGGGGGTTTGCCTTTTTGGGGTGCTATCTATAAGAGTGCCGTATCAAGGTAATAAGTACTGTAGGAGCAAGTGCTAGGTTTAACAGATAGAGAAAAGTCTACTTGGAGTCAAGTAGAGATGATCTTTTTAGGTATTAGAGAAAGTGCTAGTAACAGGGATGCTTAAAGGTAAGATTGAAAAGAATGCACTCTGCAGTGTGCACTAGAAGTTAGATATCAAAGTAGGTAACTTGAGTTTTACCTGTTTAAAAAGTTAAGGTTTAGTGGAGAGTTACTATTTTTAAAACAGCAAGATGGACTGAAAGGGGTGGTTACTTTTGTATTTTGGTACTATGAAATACTGTAGGATGGCCAATAAATTTAAATAATTGAAGGGGTGGGATTTCAAAAGTGATGGTTTTGTGATTACTCACATAAGCCAGTGAAAGTAGAGAGAAATGAGATATATGGTCAGATTAACATAAGAGGGGCACAACTAGAAAGACAGTGGTATTTAACAACACAACTTAAATGGGTGGGAGGGAGGGAAAAAATTCTGCCTGACTCAGAACAGAGAGAGCTGTGGTCTCTTTTGAAGTTTTAATATGCTGTTAAAACAGAATGCAAGCAAACACAAGGTAAAGAAAACAAACTACAGTATTCAAAATATAGAAAGGCAATACAGAAATACAAAAAATAACAGCAAACTAACCTTTCCTTCACAGCAAAGTGTAGCAGAGTCTGGATGAGCCTTTCTGGTAAAGCAAATAAACAGAGAAAAATACTTAAAATCTCAAAAGTGGCTCCCTTCTTCTCTCAGCGTTTTTTCCTCTTGGAGGGTGCTTCACCAACAGCCAACAAGCCTGAAAATCTTTTCCCTACACTACAGATTCTGTGGCTTTTCCATTTCTTACTCATTTATTCCCTCCAATAATCCCATATGTATTTTTTGGCAATTTTTAAAATAAGAAAGTTCTAAACTGCATACCTTCTCCCTGGCTGTAGCACCTTTCCAACTACAGGTCACTGATTGTTTTTCTGGACTTTTTATTGGCTCTTCCAGCTCTGTAGAGTCTTGATGAACCTTCTTCTTCCAGTGTATCACCCTCCTCTAACCACCGGGTGGCAGCATGCACCCACTGATTGTGACTGTAAAGTTTAAAACAAAAAATACCTGCACTAAATCCTCTAACCAGCCTCATACCTTACGTATTGTATTTATAATTCTTTGCGCCCTACACTACAGATTCTGCAGACTTTTCCACCTATTTATCATTTTTTCCCTCCAATAATCCCATATCTATAGCTTTTCAATTTTTTTAAATAAGAAAGTTCTAAACTGCATATCTTTTGCCTATATGTAGCAGCTTTCTGACTTCCGGTCACTGATTTTTTTGGACTTTTTCTTGGCTCTTCCCACTCTGTAGATCTGAGTTTTGCCGAACTTTCTCCTACCAGTGTACCACCCTCCTCTCGCCACTAGGTGGCAGCATGCACCAATTGTTTGTGACCGTAAAGTTTAAAACAAAAAAGACCTGCACTAAATCCTCTAACCAGCCTCATGCCTTACCTATTGTATTCATAATTATCTTTGCCCTACACTATGGATTCTTTGGACTTTTCCATGATTTTCTCATTTTTCCCTCCAATAATTCCATATGTATACCTTTGCAATTTTTGAAATAAGAAAATTCTAAACTGCATACCTTCTCCCTGGATGTAGCACCTTTCCAACTTGAGGTCACTGATTGTTTTTCTGGACTTTTTCTTGGCTCTTCCCGCTCTGTAGATTCAAGACTCGACAACCTTCTTCTTCCAGTGTACCACCCTCCTCTCACCACTAGGTGGGAGCATAAACCCACTGATTGTGACTAGGTTTAAAACAAAAACTTTTTTCTCTTTCTCATTTTTCCCTCAATAATCCAGTATCATTTTCCCCTCAATAATCCAGTATCTATAGTTTGCAATTTTTAATATAAGAAAGTTGCAAACTGCATGTCTTTTCCCTAGCTATAGCACCTTTCCAACCTCAAGTCACTGATTGTTTTTTTTGGACTTTTTCTTGGCTCTTCCTGCTCTGTAGATTTGAGTCTCAATGAACCTTCTTCTGGTGAACCACACTCATTTTAGCAGTAGGTGGATTCACACACCCATTGATTGTGACTGTAAAGTTTAAAACAAAAAAGACCTGGAGTAAATCCTCTAACCAGGCTCAAGCCTTACGTATTGTATTTATAATTCTCTGTGCCCTACATTACAGATTCTGCAGACTTTTCCACCTCTTTATCATTTTTCCCCTCAAATAATCCCATATCTATAGCTTTGCAATTTTTAAAATAATAAAGCTCTAAACTACATATATTTTCCCTAGCCTAAGCACCTTTACAACTTCAGGTCACTGATTGTTTTTCTGGACTTTTTCTTGGCTATTCCTGCTCTGTAGATTTGAGTTTCGATGAAACTTCTTCTTCCAGTGTACCACCCTCCTTTCACCACTAGGTGGCAGCATACACCCATTGATTGGGACTTTAAAGTTTAAAACAAAACAGACCTGCAGTAATTTTTCTGAACAGCCTCCTGTCTTACGTATTGTATTTATAATTCTGTCTGCCCTACACTACATATTCTGTGGACTTTTCCTCCTCTTTTTCATTTTTTCTGTCCAATAGTTCCATATCTATACCTTTGCAATTTTTGAAAAAAGAAAGTGCTAAACTGTATGCCTTCTCCCTGGCTGTAGCACCTTTCCAACTTCAGGTCGCTGATTGTTTTTCTGGACTTTTTCTTGGCTCTTTATGCTCTGTAAATTCAAGTCTCGATTAACCTTCTTCTTCCAGTGTACCACACTCCTCTCACCATTTGGTGGCAGCATACACTCATTGATTGTGACTTTAAAGTTTAAAATAAAAAAGACCTGCAGTAAATCCTCTAACCAGGCTCATGCCTTGTGCATTATATTTGTAATGTTCTCTCTCTCCTACACTTCAGATTCTGTGGACATTTCCACCTCTTTCTCTTTTTTTCCCTTGAGTCATCCCAGATGTAAACTTTGGAAATTTTTGAAATAAAAATGTTAAAAACTGCATACCTTCTCCCTGGCTTTAGCACCTTTCCAACTTCA
>NW_025049600.1:0-14185 GCF_019279795.1 Protopterus annectens
ATTTCATCTGTCTCTGTCTCTGTCTCTCTGTCTGTCTCTCATGTCCTCCTTAGGGGTGCAAATGAAAGTATTTCTGCATGTGTGGATCTGGGAGTACAGCATACTTGTAGGCATCTGCATTATGTCCATGTGATGGCCTCCTCGCACTACCCGTTGTTAGCCAGCATTTCATAATTACATGCAGCCAGTTGTGTACTGATTGCAGTTCTCACTGTGATTTCACAGAACAGTGCTGCCATAAAAAGGTATGTGAGATAAGGCGTGACCCTTTCAGATTTTAAGGGCAGGGACCATGCTGGTATGCTGTGGACAATGTTCTGTGAGTGTAAAAGGTTGCCGTATCTCGCATATTTCCAGCTGTGTTGTAGATTAACATTCCTCCATTCATTTCTCCAGTTTCCTGTACTAACTTTATTGTATGTACACGGACACCTGTCAACTACTACTACTGTTGAAATGGCAATGTGCAGTAATTTCCTTTCACTTTTGCTTGCACTTTGTTGCTAATAGGCTTCAATATTAGCCCTTTCACAGTCACTACTTGTTATGCCTGCTAGGTGTCCTGACTGTAGTGTGCTGCTGTAGCTTTTCCTCTATTTTCCATGTACATTCACACACCTTGGAATGCTTTGCTTTATATCTGCCAGGTGTTACAGCATGCAGTGTGGTCCTGGCCATGGTGTGGGCTCTTGACATCTATTAGAGGTATTTGAGTATGCTGCTGAGCAGGCCCCAGAGACTCCTCTTTTGCAGAGTTCATCTGTTATCTGCCTCATGGAATGGTACATATCAGTGGGGTACACCCATTAAATTGTCTAAGTGTATGCTGCAGTTGTGACTGTGGAGTTAGCATGAGCATATGCTGTATTATGACACTTATTCTGCCATGCAAGTGGTGAAATACTTTCAGGACTCCATAGTTATCATTGCATGTGTTGTTACACCTTTCTGCCTACTGTTTGTACATTTCACATGGAGTTCTGTGCAGGGCACATCCCTGTAAGTCATTCACTGGTTAAGCTTATGTCTAGGCTCTTAACTATTCAAATATGGTGCGTGTCAGACCTCTCATGTGTACAAATATTTGCAGGTTGTCCACATTTCTGCCTCATATTTTGGTCAATATCTCATGCACAGCTTTTCTGGCAAATCACTCTGGAGGAAATCAAGTCAGAATATAGTGACAAACATTCAAGTTTCAGACTTCATACCCTTCCAAACATCCCACAAAAATGCAGACCCTATTACTCTCTGAACTGTCTGCGTTTGTTTGTGGCACATTATTTGTAATGTGTCCCTGGTTTTGGGCCTTTGCTCCTAACATATTTTATTACTTGGTCCTGATGCTGTGTTCCTGTAAGAGGTTGTGGGGTATGGGCAGTGATTATCCTGCTGCGAAAGTATGTGTGTGGCTTGCAAGGTGCTACAGTGACATTATTACCTACTAGCTACTGTAACTAGCATGGCTGTTTCTGTTCACACACTTTACTTTATTATGGAAATCCACTAGTTTTGACAGTAATTCTAAATGATGACATGCTTTGTGTACTAAGCACATCCTATATTCCCTTTACATTCATTCCTACTATTACACTTGATATATTTATTTTAGCACAATGTTCTTGTATAAGAGTCATGTGCTTAGTGGTAAGTCATGCAGACTACTGTTTCCAAGGTCCTGGGTTCGAACTGACAGGTGGAGATTTTATTTTGCTTTTTGAACTCGACTACAGGACCTGTCAATCAGAGTGACTAAAAGGCACTTTTTAAAGCTGAGTTGTAACCGGGGTTAGCTGGTTTTACCCGGAGACTTCATCGCATGCGCACTAGCTGCTTAGCCTCCGGCCGTGCTGGTAGCGCACCGCTTACAACCAGCTTAAAGCGTATACTGCTGCTTACACAATTCAAGGCTTATTTCTTTGAAAGAAATGAAAATGGGGTGACAGAGAAAGTGATGAAAAAGGGGTCACAAAGAGGAGGTAGAGACAGTAGGGGGAAACAAGCTTGGGATTTGCAGGTGGAGGGATGTAGGTAAGGCCCATAGCTGCCCATTTCTTTCCCCATCAGCAACAGCTGTGCATATGTTTGTAATTTCCAGTGTGACAACAATGATACCTTCCACCCACAGGAGAGGTGTATGGGACAACAATACTTGTTGTACAGCCAATTGTAATTGATAGTTTCCATGTCTGGTAGACATATGTGCGGAATGGGCAGCTATGTATGGGACGTAATTTTTTTTGTGGGTACAGAGTGCCCTTTTTTTTTTTTCTGTGGTGAGAGTGGTATGTCAGGTGAAGGAAGTCGTATAGCTGGGGAGGTAAGGTTGGGTAGGTCAACAGACAAGACAAACAAAGACGCATATACAGGGGTGGTGTATGACATGCGCAGTGTGGGGGTTACACAATTGACGGGGATGGAGGTTTGGATATCCAGAGCCCATGAGCCCATAGATGGCAACAGTGGAACTGATATCCCCACCCATGGGCAGTTGCCACTGTTACTTCACTGCCCAGGACGGGCTGTGTAGGCTCGGGCAACAGGCATGCCCGTAAGTTGTGCCAACTGTGCTCAAGCTGGCGTGAGGGGCTCGAGAACAGAGTCCTGGATCTCCCTACGCACCACAGTCCGGACGCTTCTACGGGAGGGTGAGTGGTGACTTCTCCTCCGGCCACGCTTGCAGAGGGGAGATGGGCCCCATCCTGGGCTGCAGCCCCACCCACTTGAGGTGGCACAGGGCCACCGGAGGAGGGTCCAGACTGGGCACTAGTGCCAGGTGCACTCGCCAGCTGAGGTGGGAGAGGTGGGTCTGCTGAACCTCGCCTTCCCTGTCAGTCTCTATGTTTTGCATTATGTCATGACAGTTTGAGGTTAGTTAACATACAATACCATTCTAATTAGTTGTAACAGCATGCATTAGTATTCCCATTATCCAAACACCCAGATATTCACACCACTGAACAGCAAGCATAACACATGCATAATTTGAACAGCAATACACAGTCCAACAACATGCAGGGTTGATTGATGGCAACAGGCCATCAGGTTTGGATGTATGAACATGGCAGATGCATCAATGGACATGCAAATATTTATGACCCATGAGGACAAATGTCCAGGGGTTTTAATTGTGATTGCCATACCATTTTCATGTGGAATGGATTATATGTGGTTATAGGGTGGGGTGAAGAAAATATTATTAACACCTTCGAATACCAATACATATGCTGTACATTTCTAATAGCTACAGATATATACACACTACTGTTCTAACTACAGTTTCCTATATGATAACTACTTCAATTTGGTGATAGAACTGTTACTGCTACATCAATATACATTTTATTGTTATTCATACACGTTCATATCTGGCTTTGTTCAGCTACATCATCCTGCTACATTTGCTTTATATAGCTATAGACAACTGTGGATGTTTGATATTTCAGACAATCATACTATCTGCATATTGCAGCGACTGAGAGGCAGCATATCCAGATTTTGGGATACACATTCCAGCTGCAGCAACACATTTCGCAGTTTGGTTCTACTTGTCACATTCATTTCATTCTGTACTGACTGCAGTATACTTTATGCAGGGGTTATTACTACTTTATTGGTGGATTCATAACTCTTTCTCACACCCTCTCACTTGTTTTCATTTTACTGATATTCAGGATGGGTACTTTACTTCTAGGCTTTATTGACATGTTTTACCTGTAGTTATTACAATCCTTTCCAGCAGTCTCACTTCTGTCATGTTTCAGTATTTCAACAGGGATATATTTCACACATGTGAGTTACTCATCTTCATGCTGGCTGTACTTTTCAGCCTGCTGCAGGTTGTGCACTATGATATTATAGGTGGGGCATCTTTATTTCAGACTTTATTTCAGACATTTTCATTTTCTGTTTGGATTTCAGACTGCAACACACTTTTGTAATCAAGCAATACTTGCAAACACTTTTACACTGTTACTTGCACATTTTATTACTTAGTGACTACACTGGATTCTTTTGCTAACTGTCATACTTTTATATTTCTTTACAGTTACTGGGAGTGGATTACTGACTGCCTGGTGTTTCAGGCGCAACCTTCACCAGCCTATCGCCATAGGCTCTGCGGTTCGCAGAACGGACACCTGCAGCTGTAATATAAATGAAGTAATATTGGAATACACATCTCCATAATATCAGCTAATTTAATTTCTTACATACATAATTAAATGCAACTTACTCAGTAGTGGGGCGTTGGGCATTTGCCGGGCCTCCTGGATCCAAAGGTTCAATTGGTCCTGCTTGCGTTTCTTCAGGTCCGCATGGTGGTGATGGACCTGCTCACCAGTCCTTGGAATCCCTGTGGCACTGGTAAGATCATGAGCCAACCAGTCCCACGCCTCAGCCCTATATGCTCCCCACAGGACCTGGCCCTGCATGAGTTGGGCCTCATGATTGTGGACTAGGAGCCAGACCATGTATCTGGACTCCTCAACATCCCACCTCTGTGCTCGAAAGCAACTACCCTCACCTACACCTGACATTCTGGCTGCAAGTCAGTTCTACAATCATTTATGCTGTGTATTCCCGCCTATGGGGCTTATATATGCCGTTTTTCCCGCACTTATCTGTGATTGGGCATTTTGGAATTGTATCCACTTCACAAAACCTGCTTTGTCATGCTCCACTTTCTATTCATTCCTGTATATCTGCTATTACTGCATTTCTGAGTACAGCTGTCGTAGCTTAGTGGTTCAGTAACTTGACTATGGTGCATGGTATCCTGGGTTCGAACCTGGCCACTTCTTTTTATATTTTATGACTGTCTAGACAGGCTAGGAGGTGTGTCTGTGTAAAGGCAGTTTTGTTACAGCTTGCTCAACGTTGCCCGTCGGTTAGCTTGTTGGTGCGGTGCGCAGCTCCGCGCAAATGGGGTGCGCTGGCTTACGCCTCATTTGGCTGTCAGCACGCATAGTACACTCAGCTAGGGGCACACAGTTTCAGCGTGTGAAACCACTGCTCACCTACAGGCACTCATTTTGCACCTGTTAAACCACTGCTCACCTACGGGCAGATGCACTCACCTTGTTAAACTGTAGCTCAGCTATAGGCACATCTGGCATTTTTTTATTGTTTGTTACCTCACATTTCTTCAAAATAAATAGACTAGTTCATTACATTTTACATAAAATGTGATTTTATATGTGTACATGTTTTTCAGGGACTTGTTTCATGCTTATTTTGCGAAATATAAAAGTTGGCGTTGTGGGGGCTTGAACCATGAATGCCTGCTCTTCAGCTGACGTCTCTACCACTACACTATTGCTTCTTGGCTTACTTTGCATATTTAGTTCTTATATGCTTTCCCACTGACTGCTAACTGTAGCTGCGCTATGGAGCGCTTCACCAGCAAAACGAGCGCACTCACGGTTAAACATCTTTACAATTTAAAAAAATATAGCACATGTTCATTTATATATTTTCTGTTCATAGTCTGTGGGGGCATGTGTTGTGTTGTGTTTATTCACATTTCCGTGGACTCTGTCGTGGGTGTTTACTTTGGGCACTTTTACTCTTCTGGGGGCGTGTCCACTTGCAGGGCTCGGCCTACGGACACACCCCCTACTGTCTTACATGGACCGTGTTAGACTTAGGTGTGATTCAGCATGCTCTCATGAATATGCAGAGCATGCTGACATCACTCCGACCAGCCCGTGTAAGAGTTATAACTCTTACACGGAGGCTTCGTGAATCCTACATAATGTCATTAATTTTTGCTTCTGGAAAAGAAAGATGCAAGACAAGTGTCATCTTTAAATTATTGCTGCCACTAGTGTGTTGGTCGTTTATTATGGTATTCAGTTTCAAAAATCAAATGTGATTAGGGGAATTCAGAAAATTGTGTGAAGGGGTAAATTGAGCCCAAAAAGAGGAACATACCTCCAAAAATAGGTACATCATGAGCAGGGGGTAAATAAGGCATGAAAATAGGAACATTCCTAAAAAGTAGGGGCAGTTGAGAGGTCTGAATTGCTGGGTTTATATTAGATCTTTGAACATTTAGGTTGTCGAACGCCGAAACATCGACACCTAAACGTCAAAGTCTAATAAATGTGACAGGCCAAGTACGTGAATTTTTTCCCTGGGATAAAAATCACTTGGCTGTCATCAGGGATTTGCCCTTTTCCCTGATATAGAGCGATCAAGGTATATTTAGTTGGTGGGGTGTGGTCGGGGGTAAAGCCCACACTTGATTAGGGTTTTAGAGTTTTTTTTTTTTTTGTTGGCCACACAATTTTTTTTTCCCCAGGGAAAATATTTGTGTAATTGGCCTGTCGAGTTTATTAGATTTCAACGTTTAGGTGTCGACATTTCTGCGTTCAACAACCTAAGCATTCGAAGATCTAATATAGACCTGAATTGTTTACTGTCATGCTTAGTTTTATCATGAAGAGTTTCTGTAAATCAAGATTTTAGGAATAGCAGAACTGCACTATGAATATCCTAAATGGTCTTCTAAATGTTGAAGCTGACAACTTTACTGCAAAGAACTGTTACAAGCAACCAACTGGTTGTGTTGTAACAGAATGACAGGGTAACTTGATTTTTAATTTTTCAGTAGGTGTTGAAAAATAAATACCTCATGCTCTAGAATGCCAGTGGGTAGCAATCTGGTACCATATCGCAGTGTACAGTAAATGGGTGCATGTGATAACTGGCACCTTTCAGTTCCTAGGTTATGACCAGCACCTTTCAGTTCCTAGGTTATGACCTGAAAAGTCAGACAACCAAAAATGTTTTGATCCGGAGAAAGACAAGAGTCTGATATGGAGAATAACCTGAGAGAAGAACTTGTCCTTAATTATCTCTGAGTGAGGGATATGTGTGAGGGATTAAATGTTGAATGATGTGCACAAAGTAATGCTGCCTTCCTCCAAAATAAGCACATGCACACACACACACACACACACACACACACACACACACACACACACACACACACACACATTGTTGACAAAAGTCACTCCTCAGATATTGTGAAAAGCATGACAAACCCTTGACTTTAATAAAAATAGGGTTTAAAATAATGAAACTATTCAGTTTCATGCTACTTGATCAGCAGTAGTGTTTACAGAATGCACTTAACCATGCACACCAATTAAAACATGAAAATTAGTCCGTCAAACCATACATCAGTCGTCATACATAAACAGTGTAAATTGTCAGCCAATTGACTTAATAGGTGACAGTTTCAAAGCACAGGAAAATTAATCCAGACTGTCCTCACAAAGACTTAAAAAGGAACTACTTTTCTTAGTAGAAGAATGAATTAACCCATTTTACACAAATAATTTCTTGATCTTTTATAATTGTATATCAAAATGCCAAATTTAAGTTGACAAAAGTATAAGGTTTCACTCAAGAAAGAAAGTATTATAAATAGCTGTATAAATAAAGCACTTCATAAAATCATAGCAGTGTGCAACATCCACTTATGACAAGTATTTTTTGTGGTTTGACATCATTTAACAGAAATGCTGAAACATACCCTTTACATGGCACAGAATTAACACACCAAACAGTGCTATCTTTCTTCTGCAGCTACTTTAGCTAAACAAAATCATGAAAACATTTAGCATGTGGTTTCTAACAGATCTAATATAGAGCAGGAATATACAAAACATTTTAACACTTGAACACACATACACTAATTTCATAATGATAGATGACAAGATATGTTACAGGCACTGTATGTAAAAGAGTGAGAAGAATGTTTAAAGAACATGGAGAAAAGAAAAGAAAAACATTTGTAAGTTATGAATACTGGCCTGTATGGGAGACAGAAAGAAGCAATATTGGTTAAAGGTTTGTTCTCCTGTCCCTACACCCACGTGCAAATAGGGTCTATGTTTAATCATCGAATAACATTTCAATCGAATGAATACACATTGAACCTTAACCATTCAATGTTCATTTTTTCATCAGGGAAAGTAACTAGTTAGTCAACACTCCCCTGTCTCACAAAATGCAGAATTTCAAACCTACCCAACTGGGGGATTTTGCCCCCCCCACACCACTCAACGTGGCGGCTTCACCACTACACCCCTACTATATATATATATATATATATATATATATATATATATATATATATATATATATATATATATATCTATATATATTTCAATTCCGAGACTGCACAGTGGGGAAAAGAGCAGATGGGGTAGTGTTGGACAAAGTACAGTTTTGTACCTACCATAAATGTAGATGTCCGATAAATATGCAACTGCAGTCATAAAATATGGGTTGCCCTGCCTCAGGCAGCTCTCGGTTGGCCAGATTCCAAAGTCTGGGTCCGACGTCGGCTGATGTCGCATTTCTCTCCGACGTCAGAGCGGCTGGAGTACATAAGCATCAGCTGACGCCATCTTCTTCAGTGTTTCTTGCCCCAGATGCCAGGTGCCCTCCAAGGAAGGCTGTAATCAAATTGGAAGACAAAAGCAGGTTTCCAGACAAATAAATAAGCAATAAACAGATACACCATAACAGATATCCCCAGCTAAGGATAACAGGAGAGGAGGACCCAAGGCATAGAGGGGAAGGAGGGAGGAAAACCTGACTGCAGTTGCATATCTATCGGACATCTACATTTATGGTAGGTACAAACTGTACTATGTCCTTCAAGAATGCAACTGCAGTCATAACATATGGGTTTGAATACCATAGCTTAGCTGGGGGAGGTGGAATGCTCTAAGAAAAGCATGGTGTAGCTATCAATCCCTGCAGGACTGTCAAGCAAAGCCTGCTCTGGATCTGGAATATAAAGGGAGGTTGTAGTGTTTGGAGAATGTATGCACGGAGCTCCATGTAGCAGCTTCTAGAATGTCTTTTGTAGGCACCCTCTTAAGAATGCTGTAGAGGTGGCTGTAGCTCTGGTGGAGTGTGGTCTGACATTGGCTGGTACACTCTTTCCATGGAAGGAATAACAGAATCTGATGCAATGTCCAATCCATTTTGAAATAGTCTGTTTGGAACTTGCTTTTCCTTGTACTCCAGGGCTAAGTTACAAAGCTGATCAGACTTCCTACTGGTCTTGGTTCTGTCCAGGTAGTAGCGAAGTTGTCTGTGAATGTCCAAGGTATGCAACAGTCTTTCCCCTTTATTCTCAGGATTGGGAAAGAAAGTAGGCAGGTGAATTGCTTGATTTAAAGAAACCCTAGATACCACCTTTGGCAGAAAGGAAGGGTTGGTTCATCTCTGTGAAAGGTTATAAACGGTGGTATTGCCATTAGGGCCTGTAATTCCGAAACCCTTCTTGCTGAGGTAATTGCCAACAGGAAAGCTGTCTTCCATGAGAGAAATTGTAAGTCCACAGAAGCTGCTGGCTCAAAGGGGGGTAGAGTCAGTTTTTCTAGGACAAAGTTGAGGTCCCAAGCTGGTACTGGAGCCTTTCTTGGTGGCTTTATATTCTTGATTCCCCTAAGGAATTGCCTTAACAAAGGATGTGAAAACACAGGTGGATCAGTGTTGTATCTAGCTGAAATAGCTGAAGCATGTATTTTTATGGAAGAATATGAGAGTCCACTCTGTAGCATATCTGCCAAATATTCCAGAATGAGTGGGATGTTCAATAATGATGCATCATAACCCTTGCTGGTTTTCCAAATGCTGAATCTCTTCCATTTTGCTGAGTAAACCTTTCTGGTGGATGGTCTTCGGGCTTCTGTTACTTTCCGCTGAACTTCCTTGGAGAGAGAGAGATTGAGGTTATTCATGGGATCTCCCAAGCTGTTAGCTGCAGCATCTGAATGTTGGGATGTACTGTCTTGAAGTTGTGTTGAGTCAAAAGTTGGGGCCACTGGGGAAGGGCCCACTTTTTGTTGTGACATATGCTCCGTAGTAGTGGGTACCAGTGTTGTCTTGGCCAGTCTGGAGCTATTAGGATCCCCTTGGGCTTCTGCTTTGATCTTTAGTAATACTGTGGTCATCAGTGGCAGAGGTGGAATGTATAGATTTTAGGAAGTTCCAGTTGAATGAGAGAGCATCTATTTTCCATGCTTGTGGATGATATCTCCTTGAACAGAACTTTTGTAGATGATGATTGAGGTGGGAGGCAAATAGGTCTACTTCTGGCCTGCCCCATGTCGAGGTGAGTCGTATGAAGATTTCTGGATGTAACCTCCACTTGTGGGGGTCTAGGAAATTCCTGCTTAGGCTGTCCGCCAGCACATTGTCTTTGCCTGGAACAAACTGGGATTGCAACTATATGTTTAGGCTCAGTGATTTTTCCCAAAGATTCATTGTCAGTCTGCAAAGGGGGTAAGAATGGGTGCCCCCCTGCTTGTTTATGTACCACATCACAGTGGTGTTGTCTGTCCGTATTAGCAGGTGGCCTTGCTGAAGTTGTTGTCGAAAGGCCTCAATGGCATGCATTACTGCCAGCATTTCTTTTTGGTTGATATGCGGAGACCATTGTCCTTGAATATATCTGCCCTCCATGTGCGCCCCCCATCCAAGGTCTGAGGCGTCTGTGGTCATGGTCTGTGTTATCGGAGGTTTTTTGAACGACATATCTGTGTTTGCCTGGCATACCGAGGCCCACCATAGAAATTCCTTTTGTAGGCATGGAATGAGCGGTATGGTTGTCTCTAGGTTGTTGCTGTGTTGAGACCATAAGCTTTTTAGGTACCATTGAAGCTTTCTCATGTGTAGTCTTACTAATGGAACCAGGAGAATGCAGGATGCCATGTAACCCAGGGCCTGTAGGAATCTCCTTGCAGTCATCTGGGTGAGCTTTGCCAAACCTTTGAAATAATGAGTTAACTTCTTTTGCTTGTCTTCTGTCAGGTAAGCCATTTGAGAGGCTGTGTCTAGTTTGGCTCCTAAGAAGGTTATTTGCTGGGTTGGCTGAAGTCTTGACTTTTGGAAGTTGACTGTGTATCCCAGAGCCTGTAGCAATTGTATGACATAATTCAAGTTTTTTGTCAAAATCAGTTTGTCGTCCGCTTGTATGAGGCAGTCATCCAGGTACGGGTAAATTTGGATCCCCTGGAGCCTGCAATGAGCAATTACTGAAGCCAGGCATTTCGTGAATACTCTGGGCACAGTAGATAAGCCAAATGGCAATGCTGAGAATTGATAATGCTCTGGCCCTGCAAGAAATCTGAGGTATCTTCTGCAGCCTGTGTCTGATAGGGACATGCAGGTATGCCTCCTTGAGGTCCAGAGTAATCAGCCAAGACCCTTGCCCAGCATGGAAGGAGTTGCTGTAGAGTCAGCATTTTGAACTTTGGTACTATGAGAAAAGTGTTTAATGCGGAAAAATCCAGTATTGGTCTCCATTGAGTTTCTTTTCTTGGAACAAGGAACAGTCTTGAATAAAACCCCTGGCCTTGTTCTTGCTGTGGAACTTTTCTATTGCTTTGATCTGAGCAAGCAGAGAAATTTGTTGATAGCCTCTGCCCTCTGGTTTTGTGGTAGGTTTGGCATGCCTTGTTTTCTTGGCAAGGTATGAAAGTGGAACCTGTAACCTTGGTCTATAATGTCCAAAATCCATTTGTCCTTTGTCAATCTGTGCCAATTGTCTGAAAACAGAGATAATTTTCCACCCAAAGGAGCTTCTGTTTGCTCCTTGGTCAGCGGAAGTAGAGGAAAGTCATTGAGATTGCCCCTGTGGGGCAGGAGAAACCCCTGTGTCACTTCTTTGGTTTGCTGGTTGCCATTGTTGTCCCCTGTAGGAACCTCTGTATTGTCCTCTTCCTCGGCCACGCCTGTTTTTGCCCCTTTGAAATCTTTCAGGATTAGGAAAGGGCCAGTTTTTAGAAGGCCAGTTCCTGCTGAATCTGGGTGACTGAACCTGGAGGAAATCTTTGACTGTCTGAACTGACTTGGCTTTTTCCTCAATGGACTTTAACACATCTTTAGCATTAGCACCAAAAAGCTTGTTCTTTTCCAAGGGTGCATCAAGAAGTTTTGCCTTAACATGATCTGGTAGAGGTTGTTCTTTAACCATGCATGCTCTACGAATTTAACGACCGCCCCTGTCATAGCTGCCCTACATGAAGCTTCCAATGCATCATATCCACACTGAAGAAAGTGATTGCTAACTTGCTGAGAATTACGTACAGCCTCCTGCAAAGACTTCCTATCTAAAGGTTCAGGAGAGGCCAATGTTTTCTGTAAATCATCTAACAGGTAATCCTGATATTGGAACATATGAAAGAGAAAATTGAGAGCTCTCATAGATAAAGTAGTGGAGGTGTAGACCTTCTTCCCCCATCTCTCTAATGACCTAGCTTCCTGTTGGAAGGTAAGGGATTTTGAGGTGGTAGCTGAAACCCCTTTCGGTCCCTGTGAAATTGTTTCTAAATCAACAGCATGGGCCCTAAAGAAATGAGAATGTGTTTCTGGGACCCTATAGTATTTGTCAGGCTTGGCAGGAGCAGGAGGAAGAGTATCAGGGGTAACACTGGAGTCAGAGTATAAATCATCCAAAACATCCAGCACAGGAGGTATAGCTAAGGGCCTGTGTTGGGGCTTTTTAAGGAAGGTTCGAAGGCGCTTTCTGGAATCAGAATATTCCTGGCCTTGCCACTTAAAATGTTCCCTCATGGAATGCAGAACTTCCCCAAAAGAAATATCCTCAGGAGGGGAGGCCGAGGGGATGGAGTCCTCTGCATCTGAGTCCTCATAGGTCTGGAAGGGCTCTTCCTGGCTATCTGAGAGAACAGAGTCCTCAGAATCTTCATCTGAAGGGAGAGGGTCAGAGGGTTCAACCCTGGGCCTCTTATCAGGAGGAGGCTGGGATCCTCTCTCAGGATGGGCCTGGGAACCTCTGATCATGGAAATTAAGTCTGCGGCCATAGTCATGATTTGTGTTTCAGGACTAGGCTGAGGTAAGACTTTAGCAGTAAGGTGCTTGGTCTTGCTGGCTGCCTTAGCACATGTGTAGGTCTTGATAGACATGGACATGGGAGGCCTAGCAGCTCCACGTGCAGGAGTGACCTTATCCACAGCAATGGTCTCGGCATTTCTCGCAGTATCCGAGGAAAATCAATAACTGGCGTCGGAGTGGTCTCCGCATCGAGGTATCGGTAATGCAGTGTCTTCGGTTCGAGCGGTGAAATAACCGCCTCAGAGGAACCGGGCACTCGTGGTTGGTTTTGGCATGGTGTCGGTGGAAGATGCGGGCCGAGGATGTCGGTCCCGGTCTTTTCGCTTCTTAGAGTCTGCGGCGTCGGTAGTTCCGACGGCATTGTATAATCGAATTTTCGCCGTAAAGTCTTCAGCGAACTCCGCCCGGCGCCTGAGAGTGTGCTTATTGAAGCGAGCACAGGCGGCACAGGCCGAGACGGTGGTCTGGGCCAAGGCAAGGAAGGCAGTAAGAGTGGAAATCCTTATGAGGTATTTGTTTACCACAAGACAAACAATTATTTACTTTTCAGTAATTTCTGACATCGGCTGGAGGCAAGAAAAGGTCCTCAACGGGTACTTAGCTTTTTTGATGACTTTGGATTCGAAGAATACAGGAGCTGACCGACCGGCACTTGCGAACTGCTTCTGCTTCGGGCACCGCGCGGCAAGAAAGACTGAAGAAGATGGCGTCGGCTGATGCTTATGTACTCCAGCCGCTCTGACGTCAGAGAGAAATGCGACATCAGCTGACGTCGGACCCAGACTTTGGAACTGTCGCACCGAGGGCTGCCTGAGGCAGGACAACCCATATGTTATGACTGCAGTTGCATTCTTGAAGGACATCTAGTTACTTTCCTGTTCGCTGAAATGATCTTTCGATGGATAGGATTCGATGTTTAGCAGTTCAATGGAAATATTATTTGATGGTTAAACACAGACCCATGCAACTACTTCCCAAAATAAAGCTGTGATCATATAAAAAAAGAGAGAAGCTTTTTGTTGTCTGTAGTTGGCTGTTACTTTTCACTGAGCATGCAGATGGCTCATTTCAGTATTAATCTGTGCTGAATTTTATTATTATTTCACTTAAAATCCTCCTCTTTTCACAGAAGGCTGCACATGCATAAGCAGTATATAGTATAGTACTCATTCATCCACAACAGGTAACTTCATATCATTTGTGAAAGCAAACTGCAACAGCAAACTTCATGTTCCCACAGTGAAAGAGTTAAACTGCAAATTAACAGGTTTCAGCTACTGTATAAAAAAGCTTTCA
>NW_025049601.1:0-12159 GCF_019279795.1 Protopterus annectens
CCAAGTTAGATTGCTAGATTTAAACATGGAAATGTATTTTTATTGTTCTGGTTTCTGCCTAGCTGTAAAATAATGCAGATGCAGTTTTTGTTGGCCTGGGAACCCCAGGAAGGGTGAAGAATAATGTAATGTTTATCAGAACTGCAATTTCAATTTAAACTGAGAGAATCAAAAGGCATGAAGCATTTTTGTCTTGACCATCCAAGTCACAGCACTTTCTTGCACATATGTAAGTTATCCTTGGCTTGTGTTTACTTTTAGAAATAGCTAGGAACTAGAAAGAATAGACTACGTGTTTTTCTGTGATGTCAGAACTGTACTACCAAATTATTTTAAGTATTTCTGTGTGATCTCAGAACTCTTGACTAGCACTGTGTAGTAGAAAGTATTGTCTTGTGGTTTTAATTATTTATTATTAAATATTTTAAAACCTTTTAACTGTGGCTGGTTTGTGTAGAGATAAGTTAAGCTCTAAGAGTACATTGCATGTACATAAGGATCCTGTACCAAGTCACTCCAAGAAGCCATGACTGTTTAGTTATACTACCAATTGAACAATAATATTGCACAGTAATAATTGGACACCCTTTTAAGGGCCTTTGAGTAGCTGATAAGTATTAGCTGGGTGGTGACAGTGATTTCTACCATATATTCTGGGTAAAAGGGGTACAGCTGGAGAATCTGTGCCAGCCTTCCCCATGAGTGTCTGTGTGGCTGTATTAACTTACCTCAAAGTGTGTGTGTGTGTGTGTGTGTGTGTGTGTGTGTGTGTGTGTGTGTGTGTGTGTGTGTGTGTGTGTGTGCGTGTGTGTGTGTGTGTGTGTGTGTGTCAGCTATTTGGGCAGGGGCATAAAGCACTGGTTGGATAGAGAGGGTGTTGGAGATTTTGGCTTGCCCAGCTGGCTCAGATCTGGACCCTATAGCTGTGCCAATGGGGAGTCTTATTGGGGACCTGGAGAGCAAGGGAGTGACCAGCCCTGAACTGACTGTGATCTCTGTGTGCTATTAAGTGAAATTGCACTTTACTGTATGCATTTGTTATCCTTTTCTCATATATGAGATGCCCTCTCTGGTGTTAGTGGTGAGGACTGAGGCTCCTTGATTGCTGGGCCAGGGCACAGGTGTCAAAATATGCACACACATTAGTACCTACTAATGCATTTCTGAAATAAAAGTAATCCTTAACTCTAATCATTACAATTATTTATTAATTGTAAACCCTCCATGTTTTCTTCCAAAATTGCCATTTTGCAGAGGGAAGAGCAACATATGAGCCCAAATCATGGACAGTTGAGAGGTTTGGATATACCTAATTCTATAAATTGATTTATTTGCATGCGTCTCTCAACCTCTTAACACTGGAAATCTGGACAAGGCCAAATATATTGAGGGAACAAACAAACAGTACTGAAAATTGCTCTTGCATAAACTTAGACAGTTGATAGAATAACAGGTCTTGCTTTAGTATGCATTTGTCGGAAGGTTATCAAGTCTGAAATGCAATGTCTGTCATTATTTAGTGACCTCAATCCTAAATGATTCACCAGAAAACCACAAGAGGAACAAATCAAAAATAAGAAGCAAAAATCTATTCAGTCTGCAAAAATCTGGACAGTTGAGAGGTATAGTTCAGCCGGGGCTGTCTTTGAGTTTACTGCCCTTCCCCCCTCACAAAATCATGGTCAAATGGGGCCTCCCCCTGCAGCTATTCCAATGCTCCATTACTTGGCTATTTCACCCCATTTACCATAAACACTGTAATGTGCATACTGCTTTACTTCTACAATTATTGGATTTTGGATTTCATTTAAAAGTTTTATTTTACATTTTACAGCACAAACACTAATTGACATCTGCTAAACAAAGCAATGCAGTCTCATAATGAAAACAGACGTAACATTAAACATCTCTGCCCTTGAAACTCACATTCATTGAAACAGCACTGAAACTCACATTCAAAGAAAATACATCTGGCCAGTGGCAGATAAAGATTAACTTTGGGCTGTTTTCAAATCATAAGTCCCTTGCACATGAAACATATATGTGTTCTTTGATACACCTTTCTGATTTTATTAAATTATATTCCTTGTGTAATACAGTACAGTTGTTAGAGGGTGTTTTAAATTTATTGTTTTGAACATTTTTCCAGTAAACAATGAAACAAAAAGCATGGACCAATAATGACAAAACTGCCCAATTCAGAACATTTCCATCATAAAAGTCTACTCAAACTTTTACAGTCCACCAGTATCAGTAAATATGCACAATCTCTGCAGAAGTAAAAGTCATCTAAATAATTCCACATTAAAGAGGTCTATAACTAATGAAGAGGTTGCTGCTAGCAAACAACTTTATATTTCATTGTTATATCTACAAAGTGCATGTTGCCCTTGAGGAATAAATTGCCTATGTCACATTAAAAAATGATAAGCTAGTAATATTGCAATAGGGAATGGATGGCAAACAGATAACAGGTTCATAGTCACTAGGTATCTCTGCCAAAGAGGACATTCTCAGGACTGCAGCATCCACCCCTTTAAAAGTACAACACAGTACAGTATCAGCAATGCATCTACATACTGTGAGAGTAGAGCCCACAGCCGTCTGCATCAAAAGCAAGTATTCAACCTGTTATGCTATTAACAATGCAAGCAGACTCACCATAAGCAGCACTAGACTTCTCTTCCTCTGAAACTGTCAGCTCCTTGTAAAATCCATTCAACACTCAACTGTATCTCTCAAATTTGCAACACAAGAAATCTGGAAAAAGCCACAATCTATTGGGGGGAACAAAAGCCCAAAAACCAGGGACATATTTTAAACATTGCTTGTATAACCTTGGAAAGTTGCTAGAATAAAATTTCATGTTGCCACCATGCGTATCACAGGCAAATTAGCCCAGGACCCTGTGCACTACAGTCAGAGCAACATACCACTATGCCAAATCAGCTGTTTCATAAAAGACAGGAAGACTGAAACTTAAATGGCTATCATTTAGTGAATTCAGTTCTCGCCATAGCTCTCAACCTCTTAGCACAAAACACCTGGACAAAGCAAGTAATGGTGGAATACAGCCCCAAAAATAGGGATACATTTCAAATATTGATCTGATAAACAGAACAAAAATATGAGGCAAAAATCTAGACTTTTTCACAAGTGGTGGTGGGAAGGGAATTCAGACTCTTGCTATCTGTACTCAAGGTACAGGGTTTGAGCCTGAGTAACTCTAGCTGCCAGGTATATTTAATGGGGCATTACACACACACACACACACACACACACACACACACACACACACACACACACACACACACACACACACACACACCTGATCCCTTGCAGCATTACAATAACAACCACACACATCAGGATATAATGAACCTGAATTTTCCCACAGCTTTGAACCAAAGTCCCTTCAGATATTCCCTTGTAGCTTCTTTGGAAATGAACTAAAGTCACTTCAGAGCCAATCAGTAGTGCAGCAAGAGCCAAGAACCAATCAATAGCCATTCATGTCACGTACGTGACTGCAGACATGGCAGTCTGATCCCCTTCCACTTTACTGTGATTACAAACCGCATAGACTTCTGGGCATCTGTACACTGATACCTTCTCTTGTTAATCCTGTCTGGTTTAACATCAGTCCAGATTGTTTTTTTTTTTAAACCCGGAACTCGCATGCATGCACAGTTTGAGTCACTTTAACAGAGTGTCAGTTGGACTCACAGCTATGTAGCCAGTATACAACAGCACACTAATTATTTTAATTTTTAAAATTCTTTTTCTTTCTTTTTACAGCTGGGGTGGGGCTGCAGTCCGGCAGTCAGATAGCACAAGCTGCCCGTGGACTGGAGTAGACTGCCCAAGCAAGTAGTGCTCCTCTTTAACCATTGCAGGCTTCACAATGTTTAGGTCAGAGTATGTGTCCCTCTTAGCAGTGACCTGTTTCCCATCTACTAAGTTAGGATATAACCTCTTGTGGGAGTTTGGTACCCTTGTTGTCTCCAGACAACTCCAGACAACTTACTGTTGGCATTCTGTCATTCCCACTTACTGGGACTCCCACCTTTTGTTCCCCACTTTGCCTCCATGGACATCTATATGCTACATGGCCCCACTGGTTACATTAAAAACACTTAACCTTTGATCTTGGATGTGTACCTGAACTAGTAGCTTCTCCTGTTACTGGTGGACTCTGTTGGGGTGGTTTAGTCTGCCCACCATGGGTTCCCTTAGACCCATGTGCAGCACTGGGTATCCCTTTCTAGCACAGTGATGCCCTACTTGCTAGGTATAGGTCTCCTTTTTTCCCCAACTCATCGGTAATATTGCTTTCCCTATCTGCCAACCAGATTCTCATGTCCTCAGACAAAGTGCTAAGGGCTTGTTCCCTCACCAAAATGTCTGCCAGCCCTTCAAAAGTGGCGACCGGACACCCATTCACTCACCTATGAAAATAAGTGTTTAACTCAGCAACATAATCACATACACTTTCATCTGCCTTGTGTCTGTGGTCACAAACTTTTTTTCTCTAAGCTTTGGGTGTTAACTTAAAACACTCTAATAAACATTTCTTTACTGTATCATAATTTAAGCAATCAGTATCAGACAATTTAGAAACAGCCCTTATAGCTTTACCATGCAGTAAGGGGAGTCATGAACTGTACCCAGAGCTCTTGGTCAACATTATGCTGTTTACAAACCCTTTTAAACATTGAATAAAACTATCAAAATTATCAGCCTCTATAAATTGTGGAAGAAATTTACTGACATTTATTGCCTCTGGGGTTCAGTTACTCGATCTTCCCCATTACCTCTATGACCCTGGCAAAGAGTCAGCATCTCCATTTCATATTGCCTATGTCTCATATTTTCTTCAGCCTCTACATGTCTCAGTCTCTCTGCTGATTCTGCTTCGACCTCCAAACACTGCAGTCTCACTGCTGATTCTGTTTCCAAATATTTGGCCTCCATTTCAGGTCTCTTTAGCTCAAGATGGAGTTTTTTAAGTCCTCTGAGGCAAAGTTGAACTGTCCATTTTCTGAGAGTTGTACAACACCAAGGCCAGTCTGGTTGTCCTCTTGGTTGCTGGTTTGAGATGCAGCTGTCACTAAGGCTGCAATTATTTCTGCTTTAATCAGATGGCATGCCCCAGTCCTTTGGCTTGGCACATCTCAGCCAACTGGTTCCTTGTCAGTTTGTCATAATCCTCTTCTGATGTCCTTGCCTGCTCTCCCTGACTAACTAAACTAACAAAAAATAAATAAAACTAGTGTGACATGAAACTGAATGTTCACTGTGTGGCTATTTGAGAGTACAAACATCTTGTTTAGTGACCACTGTTTACAGGCTACAAGAGTTCAATATCTACATCACTGAATCCCAATATGTGATGTGGTGATCCCACCACTGCCACCAATAATGTGACAACCCACCACTAGACCAGTAATCAAGGAGCCTCAATACTCACCACTGGCAAAAGTGGAGGATGTACACTGGGGGAATGACAAGGACACACACAGTATTTCCAGCTGCAGCTCTCTGCATCAAGTGCAATTTTCCTTAAGAGCACACAGAGACCACAGTCAGTCCAGGGCTGGTTTCTCTTTCTTTCTCCAGACCTTTAGTAAGACTCCTCACTACCACAGCTATAGAGTTGAGAGCTCAGCTGAGTGACCAAGTCAAGACCTCCAGCGCCCTCTCTGTTCAACCAGTGCTTTGTGTACCTGCCCAAGTAGCTGACGCACACACTCTTTGAGGTTTCCTTTACGCACACACACACACACACACACACACACACACACACACACACACACACACACACACACACACACACACACACACACACACACACACACGCACACACACACACACCTGGGAAAGGCTGGCACAGGTTTACTAGCTATGCTCCCTTTTGCCCAAACTATAAGGTAGCTATCACTGCCACCAGCCAACTCCATATCAGCTACTTTAAGGCCCTTAACAAAGGGTGTCCAATCTTACTGTGTAAAATTAATATTAATACAAATGACAGTTTGATCAAGAGCAAGGCTATTAGGAGTGGCCCACACAGTGTCACCAAATAAATATGCAAGTACTCTGAAAACTTAAATATCTAAAGACGGATCATCCACAATGAAAGGTTTAAATATATTTAATAATAAATAACAAAAGAACAAGAAAATACTCAGTATATATTCCCATTGACATCAGAGTTTAAAATCACAAGAACTATTTAAAACAACATTGCAAGGCAATCTTAAATAAATAAAGAAAAATATCTAAACTAAGCTTTGCTATATTCCTGACTATATCTAAGAGAGTTACTACACCCTAGAAACTTATTTACATAGCAAGGCAGATGTTGTGGTGAAGGGTTCTTGTCAGGTCCAAGACAGAATACAGACTGCCCTGTCTCACTAAGAGATTCCTCAAATTAATATCTCAAATATTACTGCTGGGATAGCTTGCCGAAGGACATCATGTCTTGTCATTTGACTCTATCCCAGGTGAAACTCCCACTACTGGAAGCTTGGCAGTATTTAGCATCTACCTGTGAAAATACATAGACTTCAGATCTTTGGCAGATGCTGGAAGTCATAAAACAGTTGCATTCTTTTATACTTTCAGAAGTAGTAATTAGTTCAATCCGAAGACAATGCAGAAAGCTCCCTAGTACAGGCATTATGTCTCTGGCCTAGCCTATAAAGTAATTTAATTTCAGCTATTTTTCTGAAGTTAACTTCCCATATTCCAGTTTCCACTGTTAAAATATATACATTTAAACAGTTACAATAGAGCATGTACATTTCTGTTCTCTTCCAGCAGGTCACACCGTGGTTACATTTCAAACAGCACTTTCAACACACACTTCTGTACCAGCAGTTTGATATACACATGACATACAGTTCTAATACATTTGTAACAAAAGCATCTTATATAAATCATGTTGATATTCACAAATGACATATAATTATTTACAAAATACTAGATGGTTGCTCTGGTAGTACCCCCTTTTGTCACAGATGGGACCTGTAGCTTCCAAAGAAGTGGTATGGGATTTTGCCTATGGTGATTTTAACAAGGAGACACTCAATTGTATCATCCTGATTGACCAGACTTAAGGTATATCTATTTTTGAAGTAAATCAATACTTCTTCACCTTTAGTACCTGCCTGTGTAGTACTTGATTTAAATCTGTGAAAGGCATTATAGCCTTGCACTGCTGGGGTATGCTCCAGGGCTTTAAACCTTGTGTCAGTGACTTTTGAGACATCAGCATTCTCTAGGGCGAGGAGACCTTGTAGAGACTGAAATTGTTTGTTTAGACTCTTGGCATTGAGCAAAAATCCCTTTAGATTTTTTTTTTTAAACCTTGCTAGACTTTCATTTCTATCTATCTTTCTATCTATCTGTTTTACTTTTGTTAACTGGGGAATTCCAGCTGGAAACAAAGGCCCCTTTCCATAGATGTCCAGGGAAAAAAGCTCCAGCATGTGCAGTACAATCAATGTCAAAATAGGTTACTTAATAATGATGCATACAGTACTAAGGCTCCTATACTAAGTATACTCTATACATATATAGTTAAGTATATAATGTTGCAATAGGAAAGATGTCATAATATTGAGTACTGAGGCATTTACAAAGTGTGGATAGCAAAAGGTTAATTTAATCTTAAGATAAAAATGAAATGAGTGGCAAAAGAGAGTTAAGAGAGGCATTGTTAAAATGTGGACTGGGTAAAGAGGGAGCGATAGCTGGTAACAGAGAAGAGGAAAGCAGAGGTATAGTAGAAGAGAAAGAAATAAGTGGAGATGTTATACTTATCCTGAAGGTGATCAGCTACAGACCCAAGATGTTGAGATGTGTTCTTTTAGATGGGTTTTGAATATTCATGAGGCCTGAGAGCATTCAGGAAGGCATGCCAGAGGGTAGCTACAGACTTTGAGGATATCGGGGCTTCTGATGCATTTTGGACTTAAGTGATGGAAAAGAAAAGTTTGTCTTTAGAGTGAAATATCTGCAAAGATATTAGCTTGCTTCTTTTCATTAGCAAATGCTCACAGTGAAAGACAAGTAGTTTCCCCAGCAGTCTTAATGCTTTAATGCATTTAATAGAACAGTGCAGACTTTTCTTTTATTTAAAGTTAGCTAGTGCACTTTTATGTTAAGGTTTTCTGAAAGCATCCAGGCTGTTTTTTACATCTGACAGTTGAACAGAAATGAGAACATATAGCAGTCACTATAAATGGAAACACGGACTGTAACTTGTGCTTTAACATGGGTAACATAAATTTTAGATTAGGTAATGCATGTGGGTGCACCTGTCAGTTTGGGACAATTGTTCCTATCTGGAGTAAAACTTTATTTGTCAAATATGTACATAGTTTTGTGTCTAAGTTAGAGGATATGGCTGTTCTCAAAATACATTTTTTTGAGTGTTTTCATGATTTATTTATTTATTGACATTTGTTGACAGGGAAAGTCCACTGGGTCAAAAACCCATTTTCAGTGGCGGACTGGAGAGAAAATCTCCACAAGTGTTACAGATAAAATGAATCTAATATACGTAAATCAAACTTCACAATGTATAAAAGGAGAACATATATAATACAGTTCAGATAAGAGTTAACATCATTAGGCTATAGGAGTCAGTAAATACAGGTTGTTGTTACATATGTAGAACAGCACAGACATGAAACAGTACCATCTGTAGCTTGTGTTAACAAAACAGCTGCATTACTAGGTAACAATAACTGAAGTTATAGAACTGGTTATTATTTACTGCATAATACAAGAATTAATTGAAGGACTGTTTTAAGGTGGTTTGATTGTTTGGCGGGGGCAGGAAGGATTGTTTAGGTAGTAGGATTTTAGTGCTGACTTAAAGGTTTTTATCCAGTCAATTTATTTGGGTGGGTAAGATATTCCATAGCTTGGCAATGCAATGGGAGTACAGACTTTGTCCAGCTCTTTTATTTGGTTGTGTTATGGTTAGTAGCTGTTTGCTTGAGGATCTTAGTGTTCATGTAGGAGTATATGTTTGTAGGATGGAGCTGAATGCTGGGCAGTCACTGGGTCTGAAGATTTATTTATGGGCTAAGGTTAATTGGGTATAGTAGAGATGGTGGGGAAACTAGCCAATTAATTTCTGTAATAGCTTGGCAATGATGTGAGTGGTGAGGTTTTCTGGAGTCAAGTTTGACTATTTTATAATAGCAGGATTGTAGTTTTTTTGTAAGGGTTGAGTTAAGGCTTGTAAAGATAGCACTACCATACAAAAGGGAGGGGATAAGTAAGGTGCTGGCAAGTTTTGTTTTGGTGTGGTTGTCCAGGTAAATTTTATGGCGATAAAGTTTGCCTAGTCTAAAGTGTGTCTTCTTTATTGCATTGAGTATATGAGGTTCATAAGTGAGTTTGTCATCTATTGTTATGCCTAGCAATTTAGCTGTTTTCACTGTTTCTGTTTCTGTACCATCCTTAGAACAGATTTTGAAGTCTATATCTGGTGATTTTGTGCAGAAAAGTAAACGTTTAGTCTTTTTAGGATTTAACAGGAGTTGAGTATTGGATTCAATTGAGGTAAAAGCCTTTTGAGTAACTGTAAGAAGGTCAGAGAAATTGTTGGAGGTGGATATTAATGTGGAGTCATCAGCATATTGAATAGGATTTTGTATTTGGGGGGCTTTGTAGAGGTCATTGATGAAGGTATTAAAGAGTAGTGGCCCTAATATGGATCCTTGTGAGACTCCTATGTTGTTTGCTTGGTAATCAGATTGTACATTAAGCCATCTTACCAATTGTTCCCTGTTATTTAGGTAGGATACAAGCCAGTTAAGAGATTTAGGAAGCATTCTATCCTTTTGATAGTTGGATTAATAGCTTAGTATGTGATACCGTATCGAAGGCTTTAGAGAGATCTACTAAGATTACTGAAGTAGAGTGACCTGCATCTAAGGCCTTGTTAACAGTATCAGTAAATGAGAGCAGGGCTGTGATAGTGCTGTGTCCTGGATGGAACCCATGTTGGGTGGGGGCCAGAAGAGCATTATCAGAGAGGTGTTTAAGTAGTTTTGTGTGAACACATTTCTCTAAGATTTTTGATAGTGAAGAAAGTATAGAGTTGGGCCAGTAGAGAGATCATGAGAGTTTCCACCTCTGTGTTATGACGCAATAATAGATTTTTTTTCCACAACTGGGGAATGATTCTGAGACAGCGCAGTTTATAAGAATGCTAATGGGGTATGCAATTGGACTTGCTGCTAGTTGTAGACACTCTGAGGGGGAGATTATCTGTAGAAAGTGAGCAAGGTTTGAGTTTGTTTAGGAGCTTGAAAATCTGGGTGGTGGGTACAGGCTGGATAGTAAAAGAATAAGCTGAGGGAGTAGTTGTTGCTTTGTCTACTGAAAGAGGTTTATTATAGTCTAGTAAGGAATTAGTGGTATATAGGGTGTTTGCGTTTGAGTCTGGTGGACAGTCTTTGAGTAGCTTTTGGATGGTGGAAATGAAATGGGTATTGAATTCATGTGAAATTGTTGTAGTGTCTTATCAGGTGCAGGGGATGGGTTTTGAGTGGTGCCAGGTGGAGACAGACCTCCTGAACTTTTGTGGATTGTTATATGTGGTAGTTAGCTTAGAGGAAAAGTAGTTCTTTCTGTCTTGTATCACTGATTTTTTGGTTTTATTACGGAGCTGTTTGTAGTTAAGTTCATTCTGTTTGGTCTTAGTTTTTTGCCATACTTTCCATGCTTTGTCTCTAAGGGAGAGACTTTGTTTGAACAGTTTGTTTTGTTAACCAGGGGGCATGGTTATTTTTTGTTCACTTGGTACATGCTGGAGCTAGGCTATTGAGAGTATCCAGAAAGAGTTTGTTGAAATAATTGACAGCCTCATCTAAAGGGGGTGTTTTTAGTGGGCACCATTTTGAGCTTTTAAAATGCTTATGACTTTATTTTGGTTAAAGTGGGAGAGATTCCTGGAAGTTCTATAGGAGTGTGTCTTAATTGTTTGCTGGTGAGTCCTATAGGCATAGGCTGGAAGATGGTCACTTAGGGTGTTAGGAAGGGTGCCTGAGTTTGGGTAATTGAGAGGATGAAATACTAGTATCCAATCTAGGGTTGACTCAGATACTGTACATAGACCATGGGTAGGAATGGATATAAGTTGTGTGAAGCTGTGCAGGTTTATACTATTGATTGGAAAGGGTGGTGTTAGGTTTAGCCAGTTAATGTTGATGTTTCCTATTATTATGGTTTCATGGGAACATTCTGGTGTATCCAGGACAGAAAATCCTCTAATATGGGGATATTGTGGACTGGGGAAATGTAGACTACTGCAATACATAGATTTTTATTTATATTGATGTGAAGCGATGCCAGTAAAAGATCTAAGTTTCCAAATGTGGGATTGGTTTGAGGTAGGTTTTAATATGTAGGAGGTTTTGATAGATTAATGCTACACTGCCAGCCTTTTTATGGAGTTTATCAGAGTGAATAATGTTATATCCAGGTGGGAGAATCTCAGTGCAACAATATATTGTTTTAGCCATGTTTCAGTTACTGGAACAACACTTGGGCTGTGGGTAGCTAACCATGCATAAAATTCAGCAATTTTATTACAAATGCTATGTGTGTTTATTGTTATTAGGTGTAGCTGCTGGTTTCTTGGATGTATGATGGGTTTTGGAGGGCAGCTTGGGTCAGGATTTAGATTGATATCTCCATATTGTGTTAGTGAATGGGGAAGGTGAATTATCAAGTGTGTTTGGTGGCTCTGTTATAGGGGTTTATGGACATGTACAAGACAGAACTTAAGTTTGGGGTTGGAAGGAAGTAGTTTTATTTTGGCTATACTAATGGTAGAGGATACCAATAAAGAAGGTGAGATGTTAGAGTAATTATCTTTGTTGAGAGGCAGTGGAAGGGTTTGGGTTCTAGATGTAGGAGGCATACAGCATATGGTGTTTTTTGTGGAGGAAGCATAGATTAGTAGGTCTAGAAATGCAATATGGGTTATTATTGAAATAATGAGAGTTGTGTGATGGAGTGTGTTAATGGGGAAAGCAATTTTCAAGGAGATAGCTGCATAGGTTTAGGTAGATTAGGGTGTGCCTTAATTAGTGGAGAAAGTTATATGGAGGATATTGGTTGATTAAT